>NC_141154.1:122706587-123006587 GCF_053477565.2 Lygodium microphyllum
CACTCTTCTTGGGGTTGCTCCATCCATCAAATTGAATGGAGAATCCATACTTCAAAACTTAGCAGATGTGTAGAGAGACATACAACACATATGTAAGCAATTTTTAGGAGAGGGTTCACTATGTTGATCATGTATTGAACCTTAGGGAAATTATAGAGGAGGGTAGGGCGCATGGGTAGAGGACTTATTGTTTCTTTGTATATTTTTGTAGCCATTTGATATAGTGCCTCATGCTAGGCCCATGGCAACTCCAGAGATCTACTAGGTTTATGCCTTGTATGTGTCAATGATAGGGAGGGTAGTTGCTCCAAGAGGGCTTTCCAATTTGATGGATAGTACCATTGGGGTGAAGGAAGGCTGTCCACTTTCACCTACTCTATTGGTGCTTATGTTAGTGAGCTCTCAAATTATGTAGATAGGTTAGAGGGACCATGTGTTGGCTGTCATATTGATACCCATATTTTTGTATGCTGATGATATGGTACTAATCAAAGACTGTCCTAAGGGCTTGCAAGGATACATGGATGCATTGCAGGCATTCTACATGGATACACATTAGGTATTGTGCTTTTAAGTATTTATAGCTTTCATGGTTTTCACTAGTCTCATCTAGTTATGTAATCCACTATTTATTAAGAGCAACCATCTCTTTCTAGATGATACAGTCCCTTTCAAATCTTTTATAAAGTTGGCTTGTGCTGTGACATGCTTGTCCCTAGTGCTCTCTTTAGGTAGCCCATTGACATGTATGACCATTAAATACTATTCAAATTGCTTCGGTTTAGCCTTGAATTACTTGTTATGGCCTCATAGAGTCATTTGAGGAAGGATCTAGAGACTACCTCTTTCAAATGTTGTTCAATAGTTGGTGTTCTTTTGAACCAACCTTAAATCATAGACAAATAATCTTGGGTCAATTCTTATTTCCTTGCTTTGTATTTATAAGTTGGTATATGCAGTCTTTCCCATATCCCAACTCTAATAATCTCCGGATGACTAAATCTTGGAGGATAGAGAAGCCTATCTTCTCAATGGAGTTGTGATGCTAATATGGCAATACCATCTATTAAAAATTGATGATGAAAATTCGTCTTTTGATGAAATGGAAGAAAAAGCTACTAGACCTCAAAAGTTGGGGCTATTCTTCTTATTTAGGAACCGGAACTTCATTTGCTACAGGTATTACCGGATTTTACATATTTCACATTTATTTCTTCATGTTCGAGGGAACTTTTTGAAGGGCTAAAGTATGAATATACTGGCATTAGACAATAAACTTTGGATTCTCTCCAACACATTATTTTAAATTTTGAGTTCATCTACATGCATTTGGCTGGTGTTTTGTTCTTTCAACACCACTCTTACTACAATGCAATATCTTTAGTTCTTACATTTGGATGGTATTTTGTTCTTTCAACACCACTCTTACTACAATGCCATAACTTTAACTCCTAAGAACTAGTGGTTTTCTCAATTCCTCCATGATAATTCTATCATTTTCCCTATTGGTAGGTCATACAAAATTCTTATGGAGTCCTTGGCTCTTTTAGGAATATCTAGCTCTGACGCCTACTTGACAACTAGGTCCATATCTTGGTTACCCATAGCTACAAGAAGTTTGATCTGGCTTACAAGGTTCTCAACAAGAATCTCTCAAGAAGAGACTATGGTGGTCTAGATTAGATGATGGACTAGTAGGCATAAATGGTTTGAGTGAGTTGATGCTACATCCACCCCGTAATTGCATCTATTGGTCCTAGGTTTGATTTCTTATTTTAATAGTTAGGCTCTTTGTGGTTTCTTTTATTTCATTTAAAATTATTGGCATTGGTCTCTATAAGGTGATTGAAGATTGTCTTTCCAATGTGTGGCTATAAGACACTAGTACATTTTTGGGTATCTTTTGATCGAGGTTGCAAAGTTTTGGCATTTTAGAGTTCAACCAACTACTAATTCAGGTTTGAGCTAATCAATCAATGCCTCTTCAACTTATGACAAGCATGCAAAGGTCAATTGCACTTGCATAGGTGACTTACAACCATAAGGACGAATTATCTAGATCTTGTGCTTTTCATGAGCTCTTCCTATTGGATTTCACCTATGAAATATGAACTTGAAGTGAAAATCAAGGTTTTTACTCCTACAAGTTCATATTTCCTTAAAGAAAATGAGTTAAAAAGAAAAATATACGATGGTCCTCAAATACTTGAAAGACCAATAATTTTACTAAGAGAACAAATGAATGCCAACTTTCAAGGTGATCTTATGAAATATAAAATTAGATTTCTTCAAATATAAATTTAGGTTGAACTTGTGATGAAGTTCAACCTATGTTTTAGCCTTAATAGGTTACAAGGTTGTCACAACGATCTAGCCTCTAACATTGAGGTCCAAATGGCCATAGTCACTAGTCTTAATGCAATGAGGCATTGTAGATACTAGAGCTAGACTCAAACTGGGCTCTCAAGCAAGTTCAATAAACTTTAAAGGACGAACTCAAGATGAAACTTGGGGTTTCCAATCTTGATTTTCTATATTTGGTTCATGGAGGGGCTTTGGTCTAAGTGGATATTCTACGCAGGCACAAGTTTGGGTTTTGGTTCCAAATGGCTACTAAATTTCATCAAAATAAGGCAAGAATTTGACACTGAACAATCATTTAGAATTGGTACTTTCAAACTTTGCAACCCTTCAAGCACATTCTCTCGACCCTCTTGATCAATATTTTCAATGATGCGACCACTGTTGAAATCATGTTGATCATGAGATGTTGATCTTGATACAAGTATCCTTAATAAGGCTCCTAATTAGGTGGAAACCATGAGAACCTACTAAAAGGGATGCCCCCCAAGATTATGAAATCTCCATGGATAAGATTAGTAATTGCTTCAAGTAACTACTTTTGCATAATTACAATTATTGTTAAGGTGTCTTTTGAATAACTTAATTCATTATCGCTATGCCACATATGATGAGCATGTTGATCGACCCATACATGAGAAAATGTATTCAACCAACATAAACGACCAGTCTTGTAAAGCGCATGATGACCAAGCGATTTACTTCTAGTTTTGCGATTATACAATCCATCTTCTCAAGTCGGAGAACATGCCAACACTGCTACAATATCGCCTTGATCTTTGTCCATGGGGGGTTTTGTGATGTATGGCAATCCATATCCTCATGATATGGTTAGAAGACTAAGAGTATCCAACAAGCTAGAAAGTCACACTATATAAGACGAGATAAGTTGGGTATTTAGAGAAATTGAGAAAAATTTGGTATACATGACCTTCGCTTGTTAGGCCCATAACAGTGTAGTCCATCATTAGTATATATGCTCAGAGGCAACTACTACTCTCGAATTTCTAGTGCAAGCAATGCTAAGCAATGTCTTGTTGTTGCTTCTGAAAGAAGTCTAGAATCTCCTTTGAATCCATTATTGAAGAGCCATGTTCATACTGTGACTGCTCCATATGGTCATGCAACTGCACATCATCACAGTAGCGAGCAATCAAGCCTTTTGTCACATGATGAAAATATCACTGAACATCAGCTTCCAAGAATTCCTACCCTTTGTAAAAAAGATTGTTGTTCTTTTATTGGCAGGGTCCTTAGCTTTTGCAACATCTCTAGTTGCTGCATGTAAAACATTGGAAATCACATACTCAAAACCTCTTAAAACCGGACAAAATAAACGCATTTTTCTGACATACAAACCTGTTCCTGAATTTTCTCAAACTGTTGCATCTTTTGGTGAAAAGCTTCTGCTCCGAGTTCAGCCTCATCGCAGGCGAGCTCCTCCCTGTGACAGTCAAGTAGCTTAGTAAATATTTCTATGCATTACTGGAGGAAAACTATTAATCTGAGGTATTGACAACTAAAATGAAACTTTCAATGAGGAGTGTATATGCTCCTAGTCAACAAATGGATGCAGCTCCACAAGCCAAATATCTTGCTAACACTCTTTTGGAGCATGCTTTTGATACCGGTTGCAAAGGGATGCACTTAACTTTGGTTAACTGAAGGCAAATCTTTTATAATCTTACCACTCCTCATTTACCAGTTTGATTAATTTACTTTTTACCAAGTATACAACATCCAGAGTCCCTGATCATCACCGAGAAGTAATGACCAGAGACCCACTTTGAACCTCATTCCAGCCCCTCCCTGCCCTCCATTCTCTCAACTCTTATTCCTTAACCTCTGCATTTGCCTTGGACCTTGCATGTTAGGCCTGCCCCTGCCAGCCAACAGTTGCCCCTCCTTTTCCAACATCTCTACTTCTTTCCACTCCTTCCTCTTCACACATAGCTCATTACAATGCCCCTTCTCCCTAGTCCCAACTTTCCCTTTTGTTTTGTTCCCCTCCCTTTGTAACAGCAATATCACCACCTTCCACCTTTGTCATCTCTTCTTTTGTGATTTTATGCATAGTATGCAGTTGGGACTAAAACCTTGTGACCCTGGTTCAATTCTCATTTTTAAATTCTTTCTACATGACCATTAGAGTGTAGGGGTGGTTGGACTCTAGATAGGTCAACATGCATTCACACTAGATAATGCTGAAAATTGTTTTGGAAGGTTTCTACTTTGCAAAACTTGCCCATACAAGTGGGAAAAACAGCTTTGGAGAGAGAGAGAGAGAAAGAGAGAGAGAGCGCATATTTAATATGGAGAATCAACGGACGAGATGTTTCTGGAGGCACCAATAGTCAAGGGGCATTTCAAGCCATCACGGGAGGCTTCTGGACCAAGCAACTGTGGCCCAAGAGCCTATGGATGCAGGGGACAATATCTGGCTCTAGGTGACAGCAGTTCTGGAAGGTCTTGATAGTCTATGAGAGCTTTCATGGCTGTCTAAACAGGGCAGCAGCTGATTTTCTCCAGTTTCCTGCAACAGAAATCATAAATTTCTCTCCTTAGCATTCTCTCTCTTCCTCCAGCCTATTCCCATTCTTCCTCAGCGATTTTCAGCAAGAGGAGCCATTGGAGGTGGAGATTGTGACTAATCTCTGCTATAAACCCCAATTTACAACAAAAAGTAGGGTTTGACAGCCACCTCATGAAGTATGCTCTGAATTAAGGTTTAGAAAAATAAACTTTGGTCACTAAAATTGGGTTAATCTCAAGAGACTCAAGTGGCTATTCAAGCAATAGACATTTGGGGCTGAATTTGTCGCCCAAGGAGCACAATTGAAGGCCAATCCTTGAGCAAGCGAAGGGGCAGATTGGTTTGAAGGCTTGCTGGTCATTCATGAGAGAAATAGGCACTTGGATCAACGGAGAAGATTGAAGAATCTTAGTATAATCCATCATTTTGCAATAAAAGATAAAGAAATACTGCAAGGGGCACTAGTTTTTGGGACCAATAGGCTATCCATTGTCCAACATTAAATGGTAAAGTGTGTATTTCAGTTTATGTGCTTTAATTGCTTGTTGTAATTATTGATTAATCAAGTTATTACCACCCCTACTAAGGAAGGTTGGTTTCATGGTTCCATCGTCGGGATACCATTAATTCCCTTCAATTGGTGGGCCGATGGCACCTGATTGGAAGGTAGAAGCATTGCTCTAGTGCTGAAAATGTAAGCAGATGAGCATTTACAACAAGAATGTCTTCAGATAGTGAGATGGGATCAACCAATGATGATACTTCTCAATCTGAAAATTCACATAATGAAGGGGGAAATGCCTGATCTTGGATGAGACATGCAACATGGGCAATAAGCAAAAAATGTGGGAATTAAATAAGAGTTGAATCCTCTTAAGCCTCTTGAAGTTGATGATTAGCAAGAGGCAGATAAATTCAATAGCTAGTTTAAAGATCAACTAAGGACAGCAGTTGAAATGCATGTGCAATTAGCAAATGAACCTCAGTTTATGTGCTTTTTGAATTCCCCAAGGGAAGGCAACAAAGGCAAGAAGAGAAAATATCAAAGAGCTTCAAGACAACAAGATGCATTGAAGGACGAGCCAATATAGCAACATGATGTTCCAAATGTAAGTAATGAGTATAGGCAAATGATGCTAGTGGGACAATTGATGGTTTGCAATGTACATTTGTAGGCCATGCAAGAAAAGTACAATTGTATGAGTTACATGTGGTTTGTAGCACACGTATACTTTACACGAGTATCATGTGGCACATCATTGCTATGTCGCATTGTCTATGCTTAATTTATGCATTACTTTGCCTTGGTAGTCAAAATAGTGTTAGGTTTTGGCATGTAGATGCACCCCCATGGTTCTGACAGTGGTTATGATTCATGTGTGTGAATCATAATTAGTGACTAGAATATCAAACATGCAAAGGGCACGAGCATGGTTAAGCAATAGATGCACATGTTTGATTATGATATTGGCATGTATTTCCAATAGTGGCAACAGATCCTTTTCACAAATTGCAATGCAATTAATGGCAATTGCAAGGATTTCAAGGATAAGGTTTGTCTCAAGCATATGAAATTTTGATGCTTTGCTTAGCAATGATATTATGGGCATGGCAAGTGCTCTTTGAGAGTGAGAAGATTGCTCTCGCAACTTACAAGAGAAAAACTTGAAAGGGAGATTGAATGAGAGCTTGATTGCAAGATAACTCGATTACAAGAGAATGCTCACAAGAGCCTGCCTTGATTACAAGACAAGACTCCGTACAAAACAAGATTAGAACAAGCCAAGAACTGGAAGAGGACTTACTGAAAGGCTTGTAGCCCATGACTCTTATTTCTACTACAGACTAGGCTGATTAAGGGGAGAACACATGTTGTTAGAAGAGGATGCCACATGGCATGACATGCATACCGACACACGGCACGTTGATGGTAGTGATAACATAAGCGATGATGCAAATATCTTCTAGGATGAGCTAGAAACTTCGTGTTCAGCTTGCATACAAACCAAGGGTTTTCCTTGCTTGAGCGTTCATTACATTACCCCCCACAAGGGATATTGGTGTGCTTTTGAATAGGTTGGGTATTGAAGATGAAATTCGTGAACCTTAACAGGAGCATGGCTTAATTACAAGACAAGTCTCAATACAAGACAAGACTAGAACAAGATAGAATTGGAAGAGGACTTACCTCGCAAGAGCCTCACAACTGGTGTTGGCAAGACTAAAGGGCTTGTAGTCCATGACCCCTATTTATACTATAGCCTAGGGAGGTTAAGGGGAACACATGTTGTTACAAGAGAATACTACATGCCATGCATGCACGTTGACACATGGCATGACATGCATACTAACACATGGCACGTTGACATCAGCGATAACATAAGAGATGATACAGATATCTTCTAGGATGTGCTAGAATCTTCAAGAATCTTATAGAAACTTCATGCCAGCTTGGATACGAACCAAGGGTTGTCCTTGCTTGAGTGTCCATCACATTATCCCCCCAAGAGGGGCAATGGTGTGGTTTTGAACAGGCCATGGCTTATTTGGGTGTTGAAGATGAAATTCGTGAACCTTAGGATGAGCTCTTTGAAGATGTGAAGTTGGTTCCTATGTTCATTCACTTGCATCATAGCCCTTCAAGTGAACAAGATATTGTAATTTGCCTCTTGAAATTCTAGAATCCACGTTTTCGTCTACTTCAATTCTTGGCGATCTTCAATTATGATTGGAGACGGTGGCTTTGGTATTCTTTCAAGGATACTAGATGTATGATATGGCTCCAAGATTGAAACATGGAATACATGATGGATTTTCATAGACTGGAGAAGCTGGAGACAATAGGTGACTAGATTTACTTGGCCAAGAATCTTGAAGGGCCGAAGTTGTTGATAATCCAATTTTTGGGAGGGGTGCGCAATGGGGATTCCTTCTCAAGCAAGGGGCCAAACCAAGAGAGAGCTATACCGGAGACGAGAGTTCCTACGAGGCCAACACAAGAAGCATCATTTGGATAAAGATCTAGTTGCACACGTACAAACAATTGTACTTGCTAGAGGAAACCTTTGAATTTTCACCTTGAGCCATCAAATTTATTTGGAAGACTAACTTTGGTTCTTTTTTATGTTAATCATGAAGGTTGCCAATAGCTCATGGATCTCTAGCTTGATGTAGACTTGCCTTCTTGAAGTTTTCATTGTAGGTCTTGCATAGCTAAGCCCAAAGCTTGTGGTTGCTCTGCTTGTAGCTATGCATTACTTTCTTGAAGCTTTTGAATTTGCTGCTAAATGCTTTGTAAAAAAGAAACAATACGTTCCATTAGCGACTCCATTATGACTAGGTAAGATCGTGGTAGGAGAGTCTCGCCAAACTGTTATGGGCACGGCAAGTGCTCTTCCAGAGTCAAGAGATTGCTCTCACAACTTGCAAGAGAAGAACTTAAAAGAGAAATTGAACTAGAATTTAATTGCAAGATAACTCGATTAAAAGAGAACTTGATTACAACACAATGCTCACAAGAGTGTGTCTTGATTACGAGACAAGACTAGAACAAGACAAGAATTGGAAGAGGACTTACCTCACAAGAGCTTCACAATTGGTGTTGGCAAGACCGAAAGGCTTGTAGCCCATGACCTCTCTTTATACTACAGCCTAGGGAGGTTAAGGGGAACACATTTCGTTACAAGTGGATGGTATATGGCATGACATGCACGTCGACATATGGCATGACATGCATACTAACACACAGAGTACTGATGGCAACAATGACATAAGCAATGATCCAGATATCTTCTACGATGTTCTAGAATCTTCTAGAGACTTCATAGAACCAAAAATTCTCAACTTGCATACAAACCAAGGGTTGTCCTTGCTTGAGCGTTCTTTACAAACGGTGACACTAGAGAATTGGCATTATGTAATTAATTAATGCCAGTTCTGAGCTAATGAGTGCTGAGGATTACTTGTATGATAAATTGGCCTAGCCAAATTAATTATTGGCCTGTCAAATTATTTTTTTGAGCCATGAATAATTTTTAAATTAATTTTAAAAATTGATACTATGAAAATAAATTTAATAAGATTGGGTAATGCTAGAAATTTTTGAAGGTGGAGAATTACTGGAGTAGCTATTTGCTACAGGCATCAATAGCTGTTAGGGGACATTTGCGGCCATCACGAGAGGCTTCTAGACCAAGCAACTACAGCCCAAGACCCTACGAATGCAAGCAACAACATCTAGCTCTATGGGACAACGGATTTGGGAGGACTTGGCAGTTTGTGATAGCTTCCATGGCTGTGTAAATAGGGAAGTAGCTGATTTTCTCTAGTTTCTTGTGATAGAAACTAGAATTTTTTCTCTCCTTGGCATTCTCTCTCGTACTCCATCCTATTTCCATTCTTCCTTAGCAATTTTCAGCAAGATGAGCCATTGAAGGTGGAGATTTTGACTAATCTCTCTTGTAACCCTAATTTCCAGCAAAAATTACGATTTGACAACCACCTCTAAAAGAGTACATTGAATAGACTTAGAAACTTGAATTTCAATCACTTGAATGGGGGTAACTTCAAGAGATTCAAGTGGACATTGAGCCAACAAACATTTCGGGCTGAATTTGTCACCCATAGAGCACAATTGAAGGCCAATCCCTAAACAAACCAAGAGGCAAATTGGTTTCAATGCATGCTGGTCATTTATGACAACAAGAGGCACTTAGATCAGCAAAGGAGATTGAAGAATCTCAGGAGGGGTGCTAGTTTTTGGGACCCACGGGCTATCCATTGTCCAAGATAAGTGGTAAAGTGTGCATTTAGGTTTATGTGCTTTAATTGCTAGCTGTAATTATTGATTAATCAGGTTATTACCAGCCCTGCTAAAAAGGAAGGCTGGTTTCACAAAGACTCTCCTTAAGGAACTCATTCCTCGTATGTCTAGACAAATCAATGGAAACATGTTGCATGGGCTTAGTAGCCCATAGAGAAGCTTTGTAGGGAATCATCTCTCTTCAAAAACAAACTTCTTCACAGCTCCATACATAGAAGAAAAACTTTGGCTATAAGCTTGCAAAAACCAACTTCTTTCATGGCTCTACACAAGGAAGAAAACCTCTGCCTCGAGCTTGACTAGCAAAGTCTACCCCAACAGTTTGAATCAAAAATCCCCAAGCACCTCTAGATCTTATAGGATTGATGATATTCAAACGTACAGAATGGTTGCAAGCTGTCTTTGGTTAGCCACCACACTCCTCCTTCTGGTCTCTATACAAAGGTGTGGAACTAGTCATAAGGGTGTGGGAAATAGCCCCAAAGGCAGCTTACTGTTAAAGCATAATGGGAACTCTCACAACTATAGGTCATCCAGATTACCAATGATAACCAGAATTTGTATGTAAGCCATTATAGCGTATTGCAGAATTCTCACACTAACATGCAATATCTACATTGAAAGCTTCCAATAGTTATGCTTTTGCTCTTGCTTTGTCCAAAACCCAAGCTTTTATTATCTATGTTGAGTAAAAAATCCAGTCCAAATAAAAAATATGGTACTCCAGAAAAACCAGGAAAGGGACCCCAAATGGGAGGAAAAAGCAAAAGTACATTCAGCTCATTTTCATAATCTCTGAAATATGATTTTAGATCACAGCTTCTAAATAAAAGATGCCTCAAAGATCATCATTAAAATTCAATACAAACTACCAAAAATTGTATATATCCAAGTGCAATAAGAATCTTGGAGAATTCGGAAAGCAAATTTTTACTTACTTTGTAACAAAGGAATAGAAGTGAAGCATCAACTCTCTATCATCTTTGTAAATAGCATTGACCTTGCCAAGACATGCGATTCCAAACTTGGGTTCTATATCACAGTACACACACACACACACAGCAGAAGAAGAATTTGATTATTAAATAATAGGAAGATCATCTCTACTGTTAACGGAACCATTTTTACTGCTAACGAAGAATTTAAACAGGAAACAAACAAAGAGGAAAAAAGTAAAGAAAAGGCATGACGAGTAATGTTTTAGTAAGTTTAACTACCTCAATGTCTACGCACAAAGTGGTCGTTAAGAACAAGCCCAACAACAAAAAGGCCCAGCCAATACTCAATGCTTCCTTTTTGTAGATGATATGGAATGCTATTGCTCTGTGGTAAAAACTTGACCTTCTTGAGATCCATAGGGGCAAGGGGAATGGGAGAGACTCTGCGAGAGAGAGAGAGAGAGAGAGAGAGAGAGAGAGAGAGAGAGAGAGTTTTACGAGAGAGAGAGAGAGAGAGAGAGAGAGAGAGTGTGTGTGTGTGTGTGTGCAAAAAGTTGTTAGTAAAGGTAGTGTTGAGATGACATTTGACACTTCACATGTCATCCATGGCAATGTTGGGATCTATTCTCGTGAAAACCCTCACTTGCCAAAGATTTTTGCCATCTTTGAATTAGGGAATTTCTCTATAAGATAATCTAGCATTGCCCAAAAGTCAACCTCAAGAGTAAGCCACTAGCTCCGGGTGTCCATGCTAGGGGGTATAGGAAGGTGTGCCAAATCCTGGGCCTCAAGAGAGAGGACACTATCCCTGTCTCTATATTAGGCAGGATGTGAAGGCGCAACCACCAAGTATCCTTGGCTCTAGTGTGGGTAAATCCTGGAGATCTTGGATGTTGGTTTTGAAAATGGTAGATAAGAAAGCCAAGGCACATTGCCAGGCATGTGAATGTATGCGTGATGAATAGTGACTCCCTCTTAAAGTAGAAAAAGAAGATTACCCTCTGAAGCCCCTTTTGAAAGAAATATGGAATCTAAAAACTCATGAATCACCAGCTCCAATGTGTTCGATGATGGACTGTCAGTATTGCCAAAGAAGGTATTTGAAGCTGTGATGGAATGAACTCTAAATAGTGCCCATAGGTGGCCTCTCAAAACTGAGCAAAAGAAGGATGGGAGGAAGGGATATCACAAATTATCTCCTCAATGCTCTCGTCAGAGTCAGTGCCCATGGAATCATATGGGGGAGTGGGCATTTCTAGCTCCTCTAGAGCCACAAATGGCCAACAACCTGTCTCCCTAGTGGAGCAGACTCTAGAGCTGAAGGTGGTGGCAAACAGCCACTCTCTTGCAATGAAGTAGCTTTTGAAGCCAAAGGAGTCAAAAGCCTATATCTTCAATGGAACAAACTACCAAACTAAGGTTGTAGTAGCCTTTCTACTCAAAAATAAGTGGGGAAAACCTCCGTAGCTCATTGCAATGGTATCCAAGAGGGCCTATCACCTTGTGAGGTCTTAGAGCCTTCCTTTGCTCACAAGGGTTTAGTGCACATTGTATGCCTCTTATTGCCTTGAGCAAAAACTCTGATAGCCAATGCACAACAATCTTTCTCACCCAAAACAATGAGGTGGCACAAGGAGTGTCTAGGGATAGACAGATACTTCAATGGCATAGGAAGCAAAGGCCGATGATAATAGTCTTTGGTGGAGTGACAATCCTTGCGGCAATAGGTGTGGTCAATGGTTTGTGCTTCCACCTGTGGAGAAGCCATAGCATTAGTGTGCCAAACCTGTGGAGAAGCCATAGCAATAGTGCATAAGAAGATAATGGTATCTCCCAAATAACGCAAGGGAATAAATAACAATTTGGAATCTAAGAGTGTTGCTCCTCCCGCAACCTTTATTCGCCTTCACTGACAAAGAGGATCTTTAGCTCTATGTGCACCTCTACTTTGATAACAAGTTGAGAAACAATAGGATTTGCAAGAAGGAACACAAAGTGTGTATGGCAAACATTGTGATAAAGAGACTCAAAAACGCAAAAGAAAGAAATAAAGAAACAAAAGAATACTAACATCTTTTGAGGCCGAACTTGGCCTATGAGACAAAACCATGTACAATGTTGATCATAACTAAACATCCAAGTGTGACTTCTTAAAAGATTATCAATGATGTATTGTAAAAAGAACCTAAAGTTATGTATGAGACAAAATAGTGCCCATGTAGGGATACAACTAGAGGCTGAAGGAGTACATGTCTAGTTGTGTGGCCAAGTGATATCAATATATCTAGTTCCACCCAATCAGGATCACTGGCTAGAGTATGTCATACATCCCTAATGAAATAGCAAAGGGATAGTATCTAGACTAAGCCCTCACCTTTGTCATGCGCTACTCATATCGCGGGTAGATCTCCCTCATCTCTCTACTATAGCATCTATGTGTGGTATCCGCGTATCCATAGTTGGTGTGCTACTCTAATCTCCTTAGCTCTCTTGATTGTCGCCCCTCTCCGTGTGGCTCTTGTATGTGGAATTATTATCTAGAAGAAATCGTAAGTTGTGACATCCCCCTCTACGTATGGTGCTTGCCTATAATAATGATGTACAGAGTCTCTCAATCTCGACTACGAACTCGTCCAGGTGGCACTAGTCTGGGACTCCATGACTAGTTTAAGGAAGGGGTCTTCTCCAAACAGCATGGGGAATCTAGCTCAAACTATGCTATAGGCTCTTCATTTGTATATGTAGTGCTTCTCTCCCTCCACCTCCTCCTGGCATAGTCTGTAGATCCGCTCAACACTCGTGATGTGGACTACCCTCCCAATCTCAATCTCAAGCTCATGAGAGGATACCCTAAGCTACCCAATGGCTACTTAACATCTCATGTGGCATATATACATCTAGGTATCCCAATCTCACAATGAAGCCATCCCCTGTAGTCCCCATAAAGTGATCCTAGTAGTATGACATCTTCGGTGGAAGAGGATACTGGGTGAAATCCGTGTGTGCTATATGTACACATGGGAAAGGTCTTTGTTGCATGACCAAGTTCCTCTTAGTGAGGGAGAGGTATATGAAGAGGGAGTTAGGATCATACTGAAAAAGGGAAAGCTGATCCATGTCGATCCCATATCTTGTGAGCCATTGTTGAACCAATGCGTATCATGAAGTCTCGTGTCCTGCCTGAGCTAGTTGTTGAGAGGCCTTGAAGTCTCTCCCATGTAGTCTATTTGGATGCATGTCACGTACTTTGTGTATGAAGCTGATGGTCTGAAAAAGGACCTCCATCTTGGGATGCACAACAAACTCGGTTGTAATAATTTCATGTGGTACTAATACTTTGTTGCGGATCATCCATGAGAGCCTGATGACTTGTAGTCTCTTAATCTATGCCCAAAGGTATGTAGCCAAGCTGGGGGTCTAAATAAGTGCACCATACATCATGGTTGGTGTGACCAATGTGTCGAATAGCCACCTTCGTGTGCAGAGACTCCTAGAAGTGTGCTTGTTGGCATTCTCTCCATCATGGCCAATGCTGCATATCCTCATGTGAGTTAATCTTTGGTTGCTTGTGCCATGATGAATATCCCAGCCGATGCAGTAAATGTGAACCCTAAGTAGACATATGCATCCACAGTCTCTACCTATCCTAGTCCTACAGTGAAGATTGATTTCCTCCTCACTCGGGCTGATGTGTGGAAGATCATGATCTTGGTCTTCCCAATATTAACCGTCAATCCACGTTGTGTGCAAATGTCATCAAGGGCATGGAGATGTCACTCTAGACCCTTCTACGACTCAGAGACAAACAATATCATCAACGTAAAGCATAATAGAGAGACGCACCCACCATCGCCACCCCATCACCTCCTCCTTGTGTGATGTAGTCTTCTATCTCATCGATGTAGAGCCCAAAAAGTGTAGCGGAAAGGGGATATCTTTGCTTCACTCCAGTGGTACTATAGACCCTATTTGAAAGTTCTCTTGGGCATCTCACCTTGCCTACCACCCTCTTGTACAATGCATAGATGCCCTAGATCATGTCCGATGGGATCCCCAATGTTTGCAACCTCTGTAGTAGTCTATCTCATGGAACTGTATCAAAGGCTTCCAAGAAATCCTACAAAGCAATAGTAGAGTCTCTTCTTCCTCACTTTAACCTGCTCAATTATGTCCCTCGAGGTGAAGATGTGGTCAAGTGTAGAGAATTCTCATCTGAATCCACACTATCCTACTGCCCTCAAACTCCCTTTCTCTGTATATGCACTCAGCTCCATCTCCATCACTACTCCATATATCTTAGTCAATGTGTGACCTTCATAATGGTCTTGTAATTACCAGGATCTAGGGAATCTCCAAAGTTATGGATAGGCACAATGGTATGCATGGACCACTTATCTAGGAAGCCTTCCGCCTGTTGAACTAAAAGCAATGAGAGGAGCTAAAATATCCACTGCATAAATGAAGTGTTCGCCCAATATATCTGTGTGGTCCATCAATTGTCCATGTTGTAGACACACTATCACTCTCCTTACCATGTCATGTGAGAAGAAGGTGGATGTGGTGGGTGAGAAATTGATGGTTGGTGTGGTACATCATATAGTCCCTCTACATAGGAGTGCCATGTCTTTGGGTCGTTGATGGGTGTGGGGCGGCCTTGCGTCAGTAGTCTGTGCCGTATTGTAGCGATATCTCTCCTCATGAATAAATGGTATAGATTCCAATATAGTGCCTCCTCACATGCCCACTACTTACAGCGAACCAAGGTCCTCATTTGCCTACCCTAGTTCTCTCTGGATCCAAAGGTGTCTCTATAGCTCCCTGCACTCATCATTGTACCATCTATTGTAGGGTATGGTCCTAGGCCTTCTGATTTTGCTAGTGTGTGTGGATTGCAGGAAGCTTTGGAGAGTTGGTAAGTGTAGGATGAGGTGAGCTAGGAGATGAGCATGTCTAGGGAGGCAATATGCTTGAATTGTGTAAGCCCATTATAGATGTGACGGTTGTATATGCCAACTAGCTCGTGCATGAAATAGAAAGTGGTGGGTTGGATGTGGGTGGGAATTGGCACCTATGCGCATGGGGAGGCAGATATTGTGTCACGGGGACGTGAAATTTTGAGATGTGTAACATTTGATTAAATTACTAATCAAATGCGCAAGGTTATTTAACATGTCTTACACATGACAGTTATTTCATGGTAACAGGCCAAGGACTCCAAGGCTCTGAGGATGTAGGAGGTATCAAAGGCAAAAGTTGTGACAAGTTATGCCAACTGGGTTTTGCTTGTCAATTGGTATCAGTTTTGACCCTAGGATAGTTGTTTGGCCATGAAGTGTCAATGGGGTGACACTAGGGACTAGCATTAATTAATTAATTAATGTCTATCTAAGAGTCAATAGAGGTTAGAGACCACTCCTGGTTACAAATACCCATGCAAACTGGGAAAAAAAATTTTGGGGCTGGTGGAAGGACATTCAGTGGATTGGTTGCCTATGAGAGAGAGAGGAGTTGGTAGTCATTTTCTGAGCAGAGAAAAGCAAATTGTTGCAAGCAACAGCCGACAAGGGGATTCTAGAGGCTTGGGTGAACATAAAGCAATTGGCCCCCCGCCCACACCCGCTGAGTGCCTCCGACCACCCTACTGTCTCTCGATCCCTCCCCCCCCACCATCACCCCCACCGACCAACCCCTTTCCCCCCCCCCCCCCCCCCCCGCGGCCGATCCCCACCTAGTACAGGTGACCCCTCCCCCACCTATCCCTGCCCCTCCCACAGGAGGTGAGGAGCCCAGACGCCGACATCCTCCACCCACCGGCAATCTAGCCCCCCCTCCCTTCCTCACATAGCCACCAGTTTATCCGTCCATGCCTGCCCGCCACACTTACCCGAGACAAGCGTAGCTGCTACCACAATTTTTTCGCAGTGGGCCGTGGTCTTATTTGAGAGTTGCAGAGCGCGGAGTGTTTCCACTACCCCTAGAGGTGGGAATCTTCGTGGTATGCAAGTCTAGGAGCAAAAAGGTCCATCTACTAGCACCACCAGATGGGCCAAACTACGCCCTCTTCTGTCAAACCTCTCACACAGGAGGCTGGACGACGACTCAAGTAGAGAGGGAGGTGAAGAGCCAGGTGGCAAACCACATTTCCCAATGGATGGGAGAAGGTGGACTGACACTTTTCTCCCAACAGTGGTCGGGTTGCATGATGGACATCAACTGGTGGGCAAGGGCCAAGGTCCCTCATCTGTGCACTATCTTTCGAGGCCCCCCACAGTGGAGAGCATCGGTAGATGTGATAGAGTGGCCCCTGGCACAAGCGGCCCGCCGTTTCTACCAATGTATGGAGTCTCGCCTCTTAGCCTGGTTGATAGATGCTCTGGTGGTACTACCAGGCGCATCCATCACCCCCATGGTCCCGAGGGCTATACCATGGGGGAATGGAGTTCACCATCCAAGCCGGCAGCAAAGTGTATCTACATGCCTCATAGTTCCTCTTCTTCGTCACAGCAGCTTCCACACCGAACAGATGCTTGTTCCGTCAGTCACAGGTCTCCCCATGAGTTTACACCTTGCATCTTGGAATGTGAATAGCCTCCACTTTAGTGGGGCATGTGGTTCCAGAAAGTAGATTGTTCGACAGGAGCTGCAGTCTGCTATTGAGAAACCCTTCACCCACACTTTGCGTTTTTGCGTTTCTGCATTTTGCGTTTAGGGTTTGCAGCCCCAAAAAGGGGCGCCATCCTAAACTGACTGTGCCTATTTATAGGCCACTCTCTCATTCATTCCTCACGACTGATTCATTCAGTCCGTCACCTCTTCTCTCCAGCCTCTCCACTATCCTCACACCCTCCTTCAGGAGGACATTGTGGTTCATGGTCTGTGGTTGTCTTCATCATCTTCCTTGTGCTACAACACCCTTGTTCCCTTGTATCACATTCACTCCATGATTCAAATCTTCATCATTCCATTCATCAGAGTTTCTTTTCTCTTCTCTTCTCTTCTCCATGTTTGCTGAGTTCACTCCGTGTTCCTCCCCCCAACCCTACTGTCTCGTTGGTACGTCATCTTTTGACATGGTATCAGAGCTGGATCTGCTCACCTAGCAACAAAGATCCTCCACTCCAGTGAAGGCAAAGACCGGTGGCGGGTTCGGCATCCACTTCTCTTCTTCTTCCGCTGCATCAAAATCTCGTTTTTGCAGATTTCGGATGTTTCAGCTTGCTGCCCACACCCTGTTTGTGGAGGACATCTCAGCCGAAGCTGTCCATTGATGTCTCCATCAGTTGGCGCCTGATTTCCAACCCTCTTCACGCAGTTTGGAGCTGATTCCAGCTAGGCAACTGCTGTTCCTGTGCAGACCTGTTGCCGTATAACCTGCCACATCATCACAGTCCTGCTGCCTGCTTTTTAGTCTCTCTCTCTCTTGCAAGCTATCCTGCCTCCGTTTTTAGTCTCTCTCACCTGCTGTCTACGTTTTTAGTCTTTCTCTCTCATACAGGCTGTCCTGCCTGCGTTTTTGGTCTTTCTCTCTCCTCACCTGCGTTTTTCTACTGGTTGCAACCTCTTATTGCTGGTCGCATCCTCCTCCCACTGGCAGCTCACTTTCAGCCCTTCCACTACCCTCCCACCCCTTAGGGCGGACATTGCGGTTCGTGCTTCACACTACCCTTACACCCCTTGAGACGGACATTGCAATTCATGGTTCATGGTGGCTGACCTCTTCCTTCTTTAACAAGGCACACTGGTATCCATGGCTTCTTTACCAATAGATGTCCAGACTACTGGGTGCTCCTACTGTGGCATCATCGGGCACACCACCGATGCTTGCCGAGTTCGACCTTTGCTCCCCCCCGCCCCCTGGAGTATATGCGTCTTCCTCCAGGCAATCCTTGTGCCACCTCTTCTTTCTGGGACACAGAGATCATTCTACATCGGCTATCAGAGTACTATGCTCAAGGCAATAAGATGTATCCGATGCGCACTAAGTCCTTTCAAGCACATGGAGGATCGATTGGCGCTACAACCTCCTGGAGATCGTCGCAATGCCAGCAGCAGTCTTCTCCCGCTTATTTTCAGGTATAGTGGCTTATACGACCTATGGCTCTGCAAAGTGCTCCACCGAGAGACAATGCTTGTTTGATACTGTCTCCTCATCAATCCGTTCCATCAAGAGATAGTGATTGTTTCATACTGTCTCCTCATCAGTCCGCTCCTTCGAGAGACAATGGTTGCTCGACTCCTTCTTCAGCTACCCAGTCTGCTCCACTGAGAGACAGCGACTGTTGCCCACCTCTTACTCATTCTCAGCCCTACCCTTCCCCACCCTCGACTACTCAGGTTCGAGAGGCTACCTCTGGGAGCTCTTCAGTGCCCCAGATACCTTCTCCGGCATGACCAGCGGTACTTCCTTCATCATCAAACATTTCGGAGTCCGTGATCCATGAGTTTTTGGATTCCCTATCTACTTCAGAAGGGGATTCAAAGAGGGATGTTATTTCTTTGCCCTCAGAGGGGGCATCTACTTCTTCGACTTCAACGGGGGGCCCTCCACCTGCCACCTCAGAGAGGGAACCTACTCCACATGAAGTTCTTCACCCATCCTCTACTTTCTTGGGGTGGCTGTATTCGACCAATGACCTCTTCTACTGATACCCAAGATCTTCAGGTACCACCTAGATCGGAACCTCGGAGGTTCAGTCGCGACTTGGTGACAAGGCCTTCGTATTCCTTCCAGCATGGATGCATGGAGCTAGTGGCTTCTCTCCCGAGGTTGAGTTTCGGATTCTCCAATTCACTCTATCTACTGTTCTTTACTGCAGGTTTCCTTTCTGGTGGAAATCTTGGATCTTAGGGATCCTCTACATCTTCTTCCTCCTCTTCTCTTCTTGCCTTCGTCCCTTGGTCAGCATGGAACCACCTCCCGAGATTGAGTACGGGCATATCCTTATGGTTCTCGGCACCACACAAAGTCTGGCATTCCTCCTATGCATTGCATGTTTTCATCATTTTTGTACTAGGGCGCTAGGGCAAGTGAACAATTTCCCCACGAGGGACACTGTCCAAGTGGCACTTGCTGCATGAGCATTCTTCAGCATGTAGCATCGCATCTCCACCTCACTCTTCTCTTATTCCCCTTTTTGGGCCTGAGAGGGGGTGTTGAGAAACCCTTCACCCACAAATTGTGTTTTTGCGTTTTTGCGTTTTGTGTTTAGGGTTTGCAGCCCCAAAAAGGGGTGCCATCCTAGACTGACTGTGCCTATTTATAGGCCACTCTCTCATTCATTCCTCACGACTGATTCATTCAGTCCGTCACCTCTTCTCTCCAACCTCTCCACTACCCTCACACCCCTTCAGGAGGACATTGTGGTTCGTGGTTCATGGTTTCCTTCATCATCTTCCTTGTGCTACGGCACCCTTGTTCCCTTGTATCACATTCACTCCATGATTCAGATCTTCATCATTCCATTCATCAGAGTTTCTTCTCTCTTCTCTTCTCTTCTCCATGTTTGCCAAGTTCACTCCGTGTTCCTTCCTACCAACCCTATTGTCTCGCTAGTAAGTCATCTTTTGACATCTCCCCTTGCCAGACAGATCGACATCTTACTTCTATAGGAGCACAAGCTCACTCTCACCCAGGCCCAGAGGGTAGGGAAGGTACTCTTGGGCAGCTCGCACACTTACTCGGAGCATGCCATCGGTGCCCACAGCAGGAGAAGGCGTATACACCTCTATTGGCCCGAGTCTCACCGCCTGTGTACGAGACCACGGGACGATAGTGGTAGGGAGGGTTCTATGGATCAGATTGGATAATGGGGACTCATGCTTTGGAGTCCTCAATGTCTATGCCCCTACTCAGGTTAGGACACGCAACAAGTTCTAGGTGGAGATCGCAGATGGACTCCCAGAGGTGGACTCTTGGATCGTTGGAGGAGATTCCAACAATCTGGAGGCTTTAGAGGACCAGCAGGGCAGAGGTAGAAACTACCAAGGCATGGCTGGGGAGGTGCAGGAGGCACAGGAGGTCTTCCTACTGGCAACAGGAGCATGTGATGCCTAGAGAGATCCTGCCTTCCACAGGAGGGAGAGGTCGTTGGATTTCTCTTGGGGATACAAGCGGCTAGGTGGAGTCCTGCTGGAGCAGTTGGATAGGTTCTATGTGGGAGAGTGGGGATGCTCTCAGAGAGGCGAAATTGGGCAGTTGGCGGACACCATGCCGCCCGATCATTGCCCGGTTCTCCTGACACTTGATTCCCCAGCATCTGCCCTAGACACACGATCCTGTCGAATCCCTAACTCGATCTATAGGAGGGAGGAGGTGAAGAGACAAATTGAGCAGATTTGGACCAAGGAGTAGGCCAGGAGGGCCCGGATTGCAGAGGAGGTTGCAGAGGTCCTAGCCGAGTCGAGCAATATATGCCATGAGGCAACCATACAGGCCAAGCAGTAGAGCTAGGAGGAGGAGAGAGCACTCCGGTGGGACCTTGCAGCTACGCAAAGATTATTACACGCGGCACCAAGGGATCCCACCTCCACGCACAGGAGGTGCACGCGCGAACAGCCATCACTGGCCTAGAGGACAAGCGCTTGAAGTTCTCTTTCTGCATCTCAACAGCCTTCTAGGCGCAGAAGGGGGACACGATGTGCAGGGAGTTTTTTCAGGTGCATCAACCTCACACCTCAAGAAAGCAGATACACTGCCTTCGGGATCAATATGAGAGGACTCGTTCTAGCCTAGACGAGGTGATGGAGATTGCCACCGACTACTACAGACGCCTTTTCCAATAGGAGACAGCCTCAGCTAAAGGACAGTGATGTAGCCAACTGGTTTGGGACCATATCCCGTCCCTAGTCACAAAGGAGATGGGGCGCTCCCTCCTAGTCCCCCTTCACAAAGAAGGAACTAGAGGAGGCTTTCTATACACAGGACGGGCAGAAATGCCCAGGAGAGGATGGCCTCTCTAGGGCTTTCTTCAGTACCTACTGGGAGGTGGTGAAGGACCCTCTAGTGATGGCCTTCTAGGAGATTTTCACTTCAAGGCACATGCCAAGGAGTCTTTCGGCAAGCCTCACTAGTCTTCTCCCCAAAGGGGAATACCGGCTAGAGCTTTCCCAATGGAGACCGATCACCTTATTGTCAATGGCCTATAAGCCACTGGTGAAAATGATTGGTAGGCGACTACACCCTGTGCTTCCAGACATCATTCATGACATACAGACAGGCTTTGTCCAGGATAGGAGCATCCTAGACAATGTATTCACCTTCTTTGAGGCGACAGAGTGGGCTCAGCACAGTGGGCAGGGACTGGCCGTACTACTCTTGGATTTCGAGAAAGCTTATGATAGGGTGGACTAGGATTTCCTAGAAGGTACCATGGTAAGGTTGGGCTTGTCAAAGTGCAGCGATGCGGAAGCGTGGGACCAAGACTGAGAGAGAGAGTGAACACAGAGAGAAGAGAGAGAGAGAAAGAGACAGTGGAAGATGAAGATCTGCTGTATAAGGTGTGCTGTATACAAAGATATGCAGATATATACACGGGCGCAGTGTGCGGGACTGCGTGTCTCCACCTCGACGATGCAAGCTGCTGTTCACCTCGAAGTACGCTGCAGTCTGCACGAATCTCCAGCCTGAAATCTGCAAAACACAAGTGTGGAATAATGTGCAAAATGTCGGCTATAAATAGCCAAAAATAATGCGATCAAATATGACAGGTCGGCTGCATTTGGTACAGTCCGACTGTACCAGACTGCCACGTGGCAGCCTGCTCCGTACTGTCCAGCTGCCTGCTCCACGACGTGGCTGCCTGCTCCGTACTGTCCAGGGGATGACAATCGCTAACACCCCCTCTCAGAGCCTGGACGGGGCAAAAGCCTGAGGGATCTGGCATGTCTCCGAAGTAGAGCTTGGGGAAGCGCCTTCGTAAACAAATCTGCAAGATTGTCCTCCATCTTGCAGTACTCCACAGCTATGGTCTCATCCAAAAGCTTCTCCCTGATGAAATGGTACTGGATCTCTATGTGCTTCGTCCGGGCATGGAAAACAGGATTCCGTGCCAAGGCAATGCAACTCTCATTGTCGCATCGCAGAAAAGTAGGACGAGTCTAGGGGCAGCCAAGCTCCTCCAACAATCTCCGAAGCCACACAGCCTCACATGTGGTGGAAGACGCAGCCCGATACTCCGCCTCAGTAGACGAAAGGGCTACCGTGGGCTGCTTCTTGCTACTCCATGAGATAACACCTGAACCCAAGGTAAAACAGTAGCCTGTAGTAGACCGCCTATGGTCCACATCGCCAGCCCAATCTGAGTCGCTCCAACCTGCAAGTACAAGATCTGAATCACCTGTGCCTGCTGGATAATGAATCCCTAAGTCATAGGTCCCCCTCAAATACCGAAGTATCCTCTGAGCAGCCTGTCAATGCACCGTCTGAGGTTCACTCATGAACCCCGCCAAGAGACCTACAGCAAAACAAAGATCAACACGAGTGTTGAGGAGCCAAATCAATGATCCAATCAACTGACGGTAGCGAGAAGCATCCGCCAAGGGAGAATCTGAATGTGAAGTGGCCTTCCAGTTTGGATCCATAGGAGTAGAAATGGTCCGACAATCCTCCATCGCAAAAGAAACCAAGAGCTCCTGTACATATCTCTGCTGAGAGATGAAAATCCCCCTCGGAGACTGATAAATCTCATGGCCCAAAGAAGTGGAGGAGACCCAAGTCCGCCATCTCGAACGTCTGATATAAAGCTGCCTTCATCTCTTTGACCTTCTGTACATGATCACCTGTGACAATCAAATCGTCAACATACAACACAAAAAGCACACAACCAGCCTTGGAAGTGTGTACATAAAGCTGCGGATTGGCCTTGGAACGCCGATATCCCAACTGTGGGGAAGGAACGAGTCAATCTTCTCGTTCCATGCACGCGGAACCTGCTTGAGGCCATACAAGGCCTTCTTTAACCTGTAGACTTGCCCATCTGAAGATCCAAAGCCAAGAGGCTGCTCTACATAGATCTCCTCCTTCAAATCACCATTGAGGAAGGCTGACTTCACATCCAACTGGTAGACAAGCCATCTCCTATGGCCAGCCAAGGCAAGAACAGCTCGAATAGTCGCCATACGAGCAGTGGGGGCAAAAGTATCATGACAATCAATCCCGAGGCGCTGTGCAAAACCTTTAGCAACAAGGCGAGCCTTGTGCTTGTCCAAAGAACCATCGCTAAGGTACTTGGTCTTGAAGACCCATTTGACACCAATCACCTTTTTATAAGAGGGGCGAGGCATGAGGTACCAAGTGCCATTCCTCTCAATAGCCTCCAACTCGGCTTCCATAGCTTTCTTCCATGGTGCGGACTGTAAAGCCTCCTTCACGGAGGTGGGCTCTCGATCCTGCATAACACGGGTCATCAAACAATAGTTAGAGCAAACAAGCTCCGTAAAATGTGCCTGGTGCCTCCGTGACCGCCACGGACCATCCTGCGGTCCCCATTCCTCAGGGACCCCCTCGATCCCTGAATCTCGGAGTGTGTCACAGGCCCAACGAGGAGGAGGCCGGACCTCTCCTCGTCACTCTCCATCAGCTGAAGACTCTGGGATATCCACCAGTGGTAACTTCTCGGGGGTGACCGGTGGAACAGTAGACTCTGTATCGGAATCAAAAGGCGCTGGCTCTAAAGGAACTGTCTCAGGAGCCCAACTCTCCCCTGGATCTCCAAGAACGGGATGCTCCTCACCCGCTGCTATGGCCGGAACCTCCACGAACCGCACATCTCGACTGGTGTACACATCCCGCTTTATGAAATCATACAAACGATAGCCTTGGGACTGAGAGTTGTAGCCAACGAACACCTGTCTTCGGGAAGCCGCTGCAAATTTATCACGATGAGTCTTGGGAATGTGAACATAGGCATCACACCCAAAAACCCTAAAATAAGAAACATCGGGCTTAGTCCCAAAGTAAGCCTCAAAAGGTATCATCCCATCAACGGCCGAAGTGGGGGATCGGTTAAGGATGTGAACTGCAGTAGCCACAGCCTCGGCCCACAGAAACTGAGGTGTCTGTCGGTGCTCCATCATGGTGCGCGCCATCTCGATCACACTTCGGTTCTTCCGTTCAAGAATGTCATTTTCTTGAGGAGTGTTGGTGTTAGCAAACTCCTGGTGAATGCCTTTATCTGCACAAAAACGAGCAAACTCATTAGAAATAAATTCATCACCCTTGTCGGAACGCAAGTTCTTCAATCGCCGGCCCAATCGGTTCTTCTCAAAGAGAAGCCAATCCTTGAAGTGGGAGAAAGCCTCTAACTTCAGCGCCAAGAAGTAGGCCCAAGTCATCCTGCTGTAGTCATCTACGATCAACATGAAGTACGAGCTCCCTTTCAAGGACTCGTTCCGCATAGGGCCACAAAGATCCGTAGATACAAGCTCCATCGGGGAAGTAGACCGCCGCGAAGCTTTGTTGGGAATCGCATCCCTATGCTGCTTCCCACGAATGCAGGAGACGCAAGGCTGCTGGCTCACCACTATGTCCGGCAACCCTCGAACAAGCTGTCCACGTGACGCCCTCCGAAGATAATCATAGTTGAGGTGACCAAACCGACCATGCCATAGCTCTGACTGTGTCTGAGAGCTAAGAAGAAGAGTAGGGAGAGCGGTAGAAGACGTCAATCTGTAGATGCCGTTCTCCTCATATCCGGATGAGAAACCTTCCGGGATCCACGATCAAGGACTCGTACCGAATCACTGTCAAACTCCACCAAAAGTCCAAGTGAACAAATCTTATGAACCAAAAGTAGATGATACCCTAAACCTGGCACATGCAACACCTCTAAGGTATGGGTACCACCACGTCCATCTCGAATAAGCTGCATCTCACCCCGTCCTGCAATAGATACCAAAGAGCTATCTCCGATGAGAATCTGCCCACACGAAGGTTGCAACTGGGAAACACCAACTGATGAAGGATTCATGTGCCGGGAGGCACCACTGTCAACGATCCACTCTCGAGCCTGGGGGGCCGTCATTGCAGCATCAGAAGCCTTTGGTGTAGAGTCCTCAATGACTGCTAGATGAAGAAACGCAGCTGATGAGGGTGCAGCCACCGCTCCAGAATCCTTCAAGTCCTTGTTGGTGTCCTTCTTGTCTTTGTCGAGGCAATCCTTCTTCCAATGGCCGGTCTTACCACAAATATGGCATGTGGATTCTTTTTCCTTATCCTTCTTTGACTTGTTGTCCTCCTTCTTCTTCTTTTGGTCCTTCCCCTTCTTCTGAGAGGCTTGACCTGTCAAAGCTTCCGACTTGGAAGCATGTTGTCCCTTCAGTTGTTCCTCTTGGTCCAAGACCATAGGAACCAGCTCTTCCCACCGAAGAGTGGACTCACGCCCCGAAGCAATAAGGGCGGAGTAAAAAACACCGAATCGTGGCGGCAACTGGAACAAGAGTGTGATCGCCAAGTCTTCGGAGGAAATCAGCTTCCCCGCATTCTGAACCTGCATCTGAAGCTGTCTAAGCTTGTTGATGTGCTCGATGTCACCCGAGCCACCGCCAAGTACTCGATGTGGGCTATCACGGCTGTAGTACAAGACAGAAAAAGAAAAGAACGAATCCGGGCATTCAGTTTGTCTCAGTGAGACTGGGCCTTGGCCAACTCCGCACGAGCATCGGAAGAGAGTTTGGACTCATCTCTCACCGAGGGCCGGTCGATCTCCTCCTGTACAAGCTCTGCCAAATCGTACGATTCAAGGATGGCCAACATCATCACGCGCCAGATGCGGTAATTGTCGCCATCGAGCTTTTGATCTGAGGGAAGAGCCGGTAAGACAGGCACCTTCCCATCCATGATCGTCTAGAACTCCAAGTCAATCTCTATAGACATCTTCACCTGTAATGCCTACACAAACGCAAAAGCAGCCCCCTCTGACTGTGAAAACGCAGCCTGCTAGGGCTCTTTCTTCAAACAGCAGCAAACAGCAGCAAATCCACCAACTGGACTCCTTTCCCGCGCGCCCACACTCGCTTCAGCCTTGTTCCGATGCGCAGCCCTCTCGCTCGCCCTCGAACGCTGGAAACACAGCCTTGTGTCGCGATGGAATCTCCTCTTCAGGCAGGTTCTTCACTCAGTCAGCCCTTCTTCACTGCTCTGATACCATGTCAGAGTGCAGCGATGCGGAAGCGTGGGACCAAGACTGAGAGAGAGAGTGAATACAGAGAGAAGAGAGAGGGAGAAAGAGACAGTGGAAGATGAAGATCTGCTGTATAAGGTGTGCTGTATACAAAGATATGCAGATATATACACGAGCGCAGTGCGCGGGACTACATGTCTCCACCTCGACGATGCAACCTGTTGTTCACCTCGAAGTACGCTACAGTCTGTACGAATCTCCAGCCTGAAATCTGCAAAACACAAGTATGGAATAATG
This sequence comes from Lygodium microphyllum, assembly GCF_053477565.2. Taxonomy (NCBI): domain Eukaryota; kingdom Viridiplantae; phylum Streptophyta; class Polypodiopsida; order Schizaeales; family Lygodiaceae; genus Lygodium; species Lygodium microphyllum. Next base: position 122,733,657 of record NC_141154.1, read on the forward strand.
TGCAGAATGTCGGCTATAAATAGCTAAAAATAATGCGATCAAATATGACATTTAATGCAGCCGACTGGTACAGTCCGACTGTACCAGACTGCCACGTGGCAGCCTACTCCGTGTACTGTCCAGCTGCCTGCTCCGCAACGTGGCTGCCTGCTCCGTACTGTCCAGGGGATGACAATCGCTAACAGGGCTTCCCCTAGGCGTGGATCTGCGGGGTCTCCACACTTTACAGATCGGCTACCAACAGGATTCTCATAGGTGGTAGGCGAGGGGAGGAGTTTCGGCTAGAGAGATCGTTCTGGCAGGGCTGCCCTCTGGCGTTGTACCTGTTCCTACTTTTTGCAGAGGCAATGTCTCACTTCCTCAAGTCACGAGTGAGCGGATTACGCGGCCTCCGACTTCGAGTGAGAGAAGAGACTGAGTTGCTAGACTCCGAGTATGTAGATGATACAACACTCTACATAGAGGACGATGAGGATGCTGAGTGAGGCTAACTCTTGAGGTGTTCTGTTTTGCCTGATACTCGCTAGGTTTTCACTAGCAGGCATCCCCCTCCAGGTGGCAGGTAGAGTGGGCGGCGCTCCACCTCGGACCTTCTTCACCTTGCAGGAGCAGGGGCGTCTCGCTCTTGACAAAGGACAGCAGGATGAGGGGATTGTTGTCCTTTCATGGAGGAGGATCCGAGTAATTGGCTTGTAGGGGAAGACATGGCAGCTGGACCCTTTTGTCTTCTGGGAGGAGATCAGGGAGTGGTGCCTCTGGATCTAGGAGGGCAGGCCACTTGATGAGCTGGAGTGGGATCCGAGGGAGTGGCTATGGCTAGCCACTGCGTTCGCCAAGAAGCCACCGAGGTTCCTGGAGTACGCTGCCAGGATTGGCAAACACGTACTGATGCAGAAGGATATGGATTGGGCGCCGTCACGTAGCAGGCATTGGGCGAAGCACAGCATCACCGAGCCTTTCTGACGAACCTTCTGGCACAGCCTATGGGATAGCTGGAGACCGAGAAGGGTATCGTATTTCTTATGGCTGGTGGCATATGGAGGCTTGGCGGTGGGAAGTTGGCTTGCCCAGATGCAAGAGGGAGGTTGTAAGCGCTACACACAACAGCCTCTAGAAACCCCAAAGCACTGCCTTTGGTCGTGCGAGGCGGCGCAGCTAGTGTGGAGAGGAGCATACCACATCCTTCGCCACATGGCTCCCAGCCTTGGATGTATCTCTTGGGAAGCTTTCTGCTAGCAGGTAGTCAGCCAGGGCCGTTACCTTCTGTATGAGACTGGGATGCAGGACACGATATTCATTATCGATGCAGGACACGACACCCTCTTTTATATACATGGTTTTTAGAAAAACTATACTAGAGTTTGCCTCTTTAGACTGACCATCAGTCTGTGGATGAAAGGAAGATGAAAATTTCAGCATAATGTCCATATTCTCAAATATGCCTCTCCAAAATAGACCATTCTTTCACGAATCCCTGTCACTAATGATAGACGAAGGCCTACCATTATACTTGAAGATGTTCTATATGAACTCCTTGCAATATGATTTGTTGTGATCTTCCTCACATGAATGAAATGAGCTTTCTTGCTAAACCTCCATATCACAGTCCATATCCCATCTTTCCTTGTAGGTTTCCTCAAAAGATCAAATATAAAATCCATGGCTATGCTTTCCCACCGAATAGGCAAGGGCTATAACAAGCCAAGTGCCTTCTAACAATCAAATTCAATGTTCTCATAGACAATGCATGTCCTAAAATAGTGATCAACATCACATCTCAAAGTTGGCCAATAAAAGAAATACCAAACCGCCTTAACACTAGCATCAATGCCCCTATGCCTTGCATATGGTGCAACAAGGCCCTGAATCAAAACCTTAGCTCTAAGTTGCTTTGTGACACATGTGACATAACCATTCATGCATCATTAGAAAACCATCTCTCATAGTGTAATCCTCATGATATTGACAATCAAATAATTGATCACATACTCTAGGGAAAGTCAGCATCCTCTGCATATGGTGTCCTCATCTTATCTAACTCCAGATGATAAGCAATGGACACTATTGAAACCTATGGTTTCCTCGACAATGCATTAGCCACAATATTCTTTTCACCTTTCACATGCACATATGCATTATCCCAACACATATGCTTCTTAGACAACTTTGTCTAGGTGAGGACATATCTCAACGTCTAATGATCTGTCTCCACATTGAAATCAGCCCCAAGCAAATAGTATTTCTACTGTTTTTTCGACCTCAGATTCTTTTTAGCACCTTGCAACACAATACTTTCATAAGCTATTGCATGTCCTTCCTACATCAAGGATGCACCAATGTTGTTCCCACATGCATCAATTGGACAGTGAAAGCTTTCTGAAGACCTACCAAGATCAACACTGGACCAGAAGTAAGCTTTTCTTTCAGCTTTTCACAAGCTGCAATTTCTTTTTCAGCCCATTTGAAAGATGCGCCCTTTTTCTACAAAGCATGAAGAGGAGAATCAATCTCTGCAAAGTATCGAGTAAACCTGTCATAGTACGAATACAAGCCTAAACAGCTATGTACCTCATGAAGATTTTTCAAGTGAGGCCAGCTATGTATTGCTTCCACTTTTGCTGGGTCTATGTGCACACAATCCTTCGATACTATATGCCCCAAGAAGTGAGTCCCCTACAAGAAGAATTCACTCTCTGCATTAGGGTGACCAGCCTATGCTTTCTAAGTTCTGCAAATACTTTTCATTAATGACCAGGCCATTCTTTGCATTAATGACCAGCCTATGCCTTCTGAGTTTTGCAAATACAATTGCGAAATGCTTCTTATGCTCTACCTCATTCTTTGAATACACAATGCTATCATCCAAGAAGGCGACAACAAAAGAGTGATGTGCTCTAAAAATACAATCCATCATATGATTAGAAAAAATAGGTGCATTTGTAAGCCCAACTAGCATAACCAAAAACTCATACAAGCAAAATGTAGTCCCAACAGTTGTCTTGTGTACATCCTCACGCCCCTTCTCTAACAAATCATTCACCTAACTCATGATTTCATGTTGTTGGGCTGCACTAACCCTGTACTATGGTCTGTTCCTGTACTATGGTCTGTTCTGTGGTGAATTACCTAGCACTAGCTCTATACCACGATCCTCAAGTCGCTCACGTGGATGTTCTTTTGGCATACTCTCTTGAGAGCAATCCTTAAATTCATTTAAGAATTCAGTCCTTGCTTTATTCAACTGGACCAATCCAACTTACGGTCATTATTATCAACCTCTTTTGCAAAAAACAAGTGTGCAAATAGATGATGTTTCATTACTGAGGCAATGGCTGAAGCCAATACAACAAGGACTAACTCCCCCTTACTTTTACATCAAGCACATGTTTCTTACCTCTATGCTCAAGAGCAATCTTCCTATTAAATGCATCCACCAAAGCATGAACACAGTGACACCAAGGTATACCCAATAAAACATCAGTCTTCCAAAGGCATAATGTGAAATTCCTCACTGTCAACATAACTCTGGACATGCAAATGGAGCTTTCCAATGATGGGAGTAACTGACTTTGAGTGACCAGGACATGCGAAATCTACCTCACCCAAAGATCCATCACATCCTCATGGATGCCAAGCTTTGCTACTAACTCTGCAGATATAAAATTCATGCGACCACCAAGATTTAAAAAAATCAATGTCTGTTGATCTTTAACCTCACTCCAAGCATAAGATAACTCTGTGGCATCTCCGTATGGCTACTCATCAACCATATCTGATACCAGTCCTGCAGATAGTCTAGACTTCTTGCCTTTTTTTTCATATTTTGCAATTAGTGGTTTCATCCACTCAACACAAAGCAACCGCATGCCATGTGCCCGTCCTGTTCACAAATAAAGCACTTTTTTGCATCATGTAAAGCTTTACGCTCAGCTTGGATTCTAGCAGCTTTGTCTTTTTGAACTTCTTTGCTAGCTGAAAACCAGCCTTAAAAGGCCTTCTAACTTCTTCATTATTATTGGTAAACACAGAATTGTTACTGTTGAAACATGTTATGTGACCTTTCAACAGTGCATTTGCTGTTGTTGCATTCTCAATCAACTGAGCCATGCTGGTCGCTTTTGTCTGTGTACAATAATCTCTCATCTCCTTGGGTAGTCCACAGCAGCACTTCTCAATCTATTTTGACATAGGCACATCTCTGAATGAAGTAATTGGTAATAATGTTGCCCAAACCTTGATTTCACTCATCCAACTCCTTACACAATCTAATCAATTATTAAACTGACTAGTCGAATCATAGTCCCTTGCCAAGCAAATGGCTACATGTACATTGTTCGCCATCTAACTTATGCCAAGCTGTCACCTGTCCATGATGCATTTTGGCATGTTCTTTGATATCCAGCCAATCCTATCTCATTTGAAGTCCACTCTCTAATAAGCCAACATATCATATGGATCTGGTTGGATACATGGGATCGTGATAGAATCAAGTTCTAGCCAAAATCCCAATGAAGCAACAAGGCAATAATTGAATGACATAAAATAGTTAGAAGTAAACAAAAACGTCTATAGATCTGAAGAGGGCAAAAACCATAACCTCACCTGATTTTTCTCAAAGTTCCAGATAATGTCCTAACCAGATCAATTTGCCCATTTCAAGCAATCACTGCTAAAGCGGCTCAGTGGCTGGGAATAGAGTTGCAGGAGGGGCCAGTAGGGCTGACTGCGTTTGTTTTTAATAGGCAGCATGCTGGTAAATTTTAGACCGATAAGGCTGTGAAGTACTTAATGCACTGCAGTAAACAGGAAGACTTTGAGCAGAGGAGCAATGCTTGCTTCAATAAATTCATGAAACATTGGAGGAAGAGATCTCCTTTGATAAATTTGAGGTCTTAAAGCTTAGACCGATAAGGCTGTGAAGTACTTAATGCACTGCAGTAAACAGGAAGACTTTGAGCAGAGGAGCAATGCTTGCTTCAATAAATTCCTGAAACATTGGAGGAAGAGATCTCCTTTGATAAATTTGAGGTCTTAAAGCTCAGAGCCACAAGAGTGTTGAAAGCTGTCCCTTCTTACAACCTTAATACCATTTTAATGGAGGATAATTTGCCCACCAAAGATGGGATTTGCAAATCAGGCAGGTCTCTTGTGTCTATTTGATCTGCAAGAAGAGGAATCCATTCCTCACCCTTTCTGGGAATCTAGAAAGGTAACATCCTTTTGCAAGAAGACTGTTAAATGGTTGGACAAAAGCCTCATTTTTGAAGATGATGAAGATTGTACCTTTGATACAATTGGTTTTTAACTTCTTTGCAGTTTAGATGGATCTTAAGGGCCACAAGCAGCAATTTGAATGTCACTTACATGATTGTTTATAGTCGACGTGGACAACATTGCCAATTCAGATGTCAGTTTGAGCATACTGAGAAACAATTTCCATAAGCAATATGCATTTTTGAAATATTTCAAAATAAAATTATCATGGTCCTTTTGGAAATTTCAAAACAGAGTAGGGTCATCTAATTTCCTAGTAACTTCAACAAACAACGGCATATAATGACCATACGTTCTATTCAAGCTTCTATTAATGAGAAAGGAACAATCAATATGAGAGTATATACCAACACCCATTTGTTCAAGAAGCTCCTCCTGTATTTCCGTTGTCACAGCAACAGCTTCCTAGAATTGAAAGCACTAAAAATAATTATGATACAGTAGTCCCTACGTGACTTGAACTCTACATTTTATGAGTGCAAATCACCTAAAACATAACTTCCTATTATGCCAAACACCACGAGAGCTGGGAAGCAGGTCCAAGTAGTTTTGCATGGCTATACTGAGAAAGTTCAAGTAAAACACCTAATCTTTCAGGCCTAGATCTTTTCCAAGATTTGAGACAAAACACTACCTAGAATCAACACACAGTTGCAAAACACACTGTGCCTTGCAAAACACTACCTAGAATCAACACACAGTTGCAAAACACACTGTGCCTTGCAAAACACTACCAAGAATCAAGACACAGTCAATGATTAACCTGAACCTAACTCTTTCTTGTATGAACCTAGGAATTTTAGGTGGTGCTCTAAAAAGGCAATAAAACTAACAAAATGTTCAAGCATGAAGATAATTGCTTCAATCACGAACTTGATGTGTTTTCCATGAATATACTTAATACATGCTTGGGTGGAACAGGCACAAAGCTCATTCTCTATAATGCTGTTTGCACCATTCATTCAACATTACAGTGATAAAAAGGTAGCACATAATTCCCCCACCCAAACAACTCCTTATTCATCCATGTGATATGGTATGCACTGTTTTTAGCTTGGAAAAAGGATATCAAGATACAAAAAACAATGGTGCGAGAGTATATCAATTGCTGTTCGCTTCAAAATCACATGCTACAGCTCCACCTTTTTTCTTCCAAGAAGAGAAATTCTATTAAAAGCACAGCTCAGTGACAAATTACAATCACCATCGAGGGGAAAATACATTCAAGATCCCTCTGGCCATAAAGAAAACAGGTATCGAGAATGCTAGCACCCTAGCTCTCTACTCAGGGGAAAATGTTAAGAGCGCATACAAGGTTGAAAGGACAACCAGCCTAGGAATTGTAATGTCACAGTGTGGGGCACCCCTGAGTGAAGAAGTTGCCAATCTCCCAAGTATGAAGGAAGGCTTGCTGTATCCTGCTCACACGAGCTGCATCACCTTGCAATCCCTCCCATCTGCCTTTGGCAGCATGAATGATTTTGTCCATACATGGCTGAGGTCTCCAGAGTAGAAATATGTTGCTGTTCTATGGCTGCATTGCATCTTGTCCAAATGTCATAGGTGCTGAAATTGAGCTCCCATCTATGACGTAAGGGTTATCCTTTTGAACTTGCATAGCAGCAAGAAATGGTCACTTTCAGACTTAGGAATGGCAGGAATGCTCATGTGCATCCATCCCATCCTTCTACATAGTGTGTAATGACATGAATGGTCATTTTTGAACTTCCCCACTCCTATTTCCTGTTCTTGGTTTCTATGCTTTGAAGAGAGAGGTCCTTTTGCTCCAATGTCAGAAGATTTCAAGATCAAAGTCCATGCTTTGGGTCCATTCTTGCCCCCCTCTTCATTTTCAACCTTTGGAATGGCAGCAAATGTCAATTTGTTCTTGTTCCATTTCTTACATAGTATATGTAGTGACACGGAATGGTCATTCTTGAGCTTCCCCATTTCTATTTCTTGTTCCTGGTTGCTATGTTTTGAAGAGAGAAATCCTTTCTTCTCAATGTTTGAGGGTTTCAAGAACAAAGCCAATGCCAATGGCATCCTTGCCCCCTCTCCATGCATTCAAAATAATGGCTTCTTAGAAAGGGTCATTTTCAGCCTTTGAAATGGCAGGAATGCCAATGTGCTCCTACTCCCATGTCTTTATATAGTGTATGTAGAGACACGGAATGGTCATTCTCAAACTTCCAATCCCTATTTCTTATTCCTGATTGAGATCCTTTCTTCTCCATATTTGAAAGTTTCAAGATCAAATCCTCTAGCTCAATGGCATTCTTACTCCCTCTCCATGCAATCATAACAAAGGCTCCTTGAAACCAGCCTTCAGTGAAACTAAAGGTCAATGAAAGCATAGGCTAACAAGCACAAAAGCCCAAACTGGAATTTACCAAACAATAAACTAACAACTCTGGTTCTAGAATGCTTGCACACTAAAGAGATAACACCTCCTTGTTAGAGATTCAGTCATCCCCTAGATGGGCTTAGGCAGTGTAATAGACATAAGTCAGACCGTTTCATGCAGTCATCAGATGGTTTCCAGCATTTCCAGGCAGTCGGGCAGGCCAGAGAGGCTATGTAGGATGCCACGCGGCATGTGCATTATTTGTGCAACATTTTTATTATATTTTATTGCTGCAATTTGATTTATGCAGTAGTCGGCCAGTTTTAACTACCCAACCTGTTTAGTTTTTCCCTATTCTTTTGGCCTATTTATAGGCTGACCACCCCCGGTCACATTCATTTGTTTTTCAAGTAGAGAAAGAGATTCAATTGGTTTTTCTAGACACATATAATTAGGTTGATATTCTACACAAGGTGAAATTCACTACAAAAACAAGATTACAAAGAGGGAATATCAAAATCAACATCCATATAGAATTTGGAATAAAGAATATTAGCATGTGGCATTAAGCTAGTCTAGTAAATTTTCTAAATGTAGTATTTGTAGCTCTTTAAAAGCTCAACTAGAGGCCACAAAGGATATCTAGGAGAGTGTGTGAATTTCTACAAATCATAGCAGCCAGAAACGTCAAAAAAGTGTTTCGTAAGTTTCTTTCAAGAGGGGATAAAATAAGAAGCACGGGTTTTTTAATACAGGGATTTTTAATAGTTTTGACTAAGAAAAGAGGTTCTAAACCTCTATGGAACTCTCTTAAACAAAGAATAGCCAATTGAGCTTGAGTGATAATAGTCAATTGAGAATAATACATTACATATCCATGATCCATTATTGACTTGTCACTTATGTCAAAGTTAGTCTTTGGACAAGCTATACTATAGTTTAGGACTCAAACATTATGATTCATATATAGCATACAGAGAAAATTGAAATAAACATGTAAATAGCCTATCTACAATATGGACTGAGTCAAGTTGCAACATCATGATTCTCATTTCAAAACAAGCTGACAAAATGTCCAAATCGAGAATGAATCATAATATATCATAAATAACTCATAAATGAGACTAAAGTCATATAATAATCAACTCTCAAGACAAGAATAGATACTAGATTGACAAAGTCCAATAACTAAACAAAATCACAAAAAAATCAATCTCTCATCCAAATCTTGAGCCCTTACGAGTCATTACACATCATCATCATCATCATGTTTAACATTGCCCAACCATGTTCTTAAACTCTTAGAAACGTTTCATAAGTTTCATATTGAAAGAAACGTGTTTCTTAGTTGCTATGCTACAAATAGACAACTACATATGACACAACAACTAAGTTGCAGGAATCTTTGCTACACATGGCATAAACATGGAAATGGGTTTGGTGTTCCATCCTTGCATGAGATTTACTATCATTATGTTTGAGAGCGCATCTTTGAGTCCATTGGTCTATAGTGGTGTCCCATTTGATCTCTGGAGAGGGGGTCTTGCTTCTTGGCTGGGCTGATCGCGCAATGCGACAGGACAAGGGCAATAGGCTTCCTTCTCCCCCAGTGGTATGCAAGATAAGCTAAGAGCATTGACTTTCTTGCAGCATTGTTCATCTCTCTTTGTAGCGTTTCTCTCTTCTTTTGTGTTTTGTAGTCTATTACAACAAATTTTCACACTTCCACTACTGCCCCCGTACTTTCGAAGCATTACAAAACGACCTCGATGGAGAAGATATAGGCTACGATCATAAGCAACTAGAACTCAAAGTTAAGAAAGTGCTCAAAGAGGAGGACAGAATATACTGCAACTTTGCACACCCTCACAAGCAAGAATGTGGAAATGAAAGATGGAGAGCAGCCTTCTCGATAAATGAAAGATTACAGGTTTCCATATCATTTTCACATTCATTAGGCAGCCCACCTTAGCTTCCATCTTCTCCAACACTTCCATCCACTCCAACATACTTCCACATCATCCCATCACCTAAGGCACATTCCTTTCTACTCGTAGCACCATAAGTCTTCCTCTCTACTGCAAGGGAATCCACACACTACATTTCACGTTTGCATGTCTTCTATAACAACATAGCTTCACTTGCCATAATGCATAAAGAGGATGATAAAAGAGGATGACAACGAGAGAGAGGAGTCTCTTCATTTCTATGCATCCACAAGCTTAATTGGTGAAAATAGGCAGGCTACACAAGCCACTTCACTCCTCCTTGAATATGCCTCTCGGATGCAACATAGAATCCCTCCAAAAACGCTTCCCCTAGCTTCAATGACAGAATTGAGGTTGCTGCAGAAAATTCTACAAAGAGGATTTGAAGAAATTTACTGTGCCCTTGTGTCCAGCAAGCCCCAAAATCTCAAGACTCACTCTTGCCTACTGACCTCATTCCAACCCTTGAGCAAGTAGATATGACCTGTTCTTGTTTCTTCTTCCCTACTCCTCGACCCACGAGCTTTCCATCCCTCCTTTGTTCTTTGTTCTCCTCACTTTACACACTACAAAGCAAGCTCACCCCTTCCTGACATGTGTCTTTCCTATTATTACTACATGAAATGTGCCCCCCCCCCTGCCAGCTTGAACTCGTGGCTCCTCTTTGAAGTAGATTTCACACGTGCAAGAGCCCATTTCAAGTGTAGATTCTAGAAAGAAGCTTCCCCAACCCTTATGTATATGTCTTGGGCACATCATTTTATGCATTCTAAGGCTTAAAAGGGTGACTTTTTACAAGGTCTTTATCATGGCTTTCCACAAGGATCTAATCAGTCTTCTCCTCGAACTTGTCTAGCCACTCCTTGACTTTTGGATTGATGGCTATGGTACTCAATGAGGAACCCGTGTGTCTTGGTCATGCATCCTCTTTCGTCCTTGCATTGTAGGGCTTGAGGTGCCCTTGACGCCCATAGCAAACCTTGATACACTTGGTCCCCCCACATCTGTTCAGATGCATCTTGTCACACCACCTGAGGTCATTGACCTTAGGTTTTTGGAAACGTGACACGGAGGTATCTTTCATAATCTGAATAAAGAAAGCATTATTTATTAATGTTCACTTAAAGCAGTAATTTGTGTGTTGTAAATGCAGGTGCACCGCAAGTTGTTGCTGAAGCTTTAGGTAAAATGAGAAGGAGAGAGAATCTTCCCACCATAGATGCATCTCATGCCCACTGGCTACAAATATCTGATCCATGTTGTCTGGCGAGTTGTGGTTCTTCACTTCGTCCTTAAGATTGGGTCTTTGGAAGGGCCAAATATCACACTCCACCTCAACCCCATATGAAAATATTATTCCCTTTCTTTCATTTTTGGGGCTGTTGGCACAATTGGACTACCAGGAATGCCTTCATCTCTAATTCAGCCTCTGGCATTCAAAGTTGTTGAGATATTTGCAATCACACCTACTTCTGTCCCTTTGTGAGGAGCAGTGAGGGCTCAGGACCAGAATCCCATATGCACAGTAGGAGAAAGTACCACCACTCAAATCCTATAAAGCATTGTACTTGCACTCTTTTTCTAATGCAATGATAGTACTCTTTTCTTTCTAGTAAAGTGTCAATGTCACTGTCCATACACAAGATTGTGTTTATGAGTCCAAGTCTCAATCTTGGAACCTAATTCACTTGTGTGACAATTTGTCTTTGTCAAGGTCAATGTATTCATGAGTTTCTTCTTTCTCTTTCAACCTCCATAGCTTCCGCATCTGCCATGCTCTAGATCCCGCGTATTTCTATCACAAGTCACATTGGCAAGCTAAAAGGTCTTCTTCACTGGCAGTTGGATCTTATTTAGCACGCATGCCTTCTCCCGAAGGAGGATTTAGTTCCTTGGCATATAGCGGTTTCTTTAGCCACACTGTTGTGACTCTTGTACTTGTTATTCTGATTATTTTCATCTAATAATAGTAATACAACATCTGCATATATAGTCCTCCGCTGTCTCTGGCTCGAGCTGGCAAATCCGGTCCGTTGGGGAGAGGGAAGTTGCTCCATATCTACCTGTCTCAACTCGTAGCTAGTGTGAGGATGTGCGGAGCTGTCCAACGGAACACTGTACACTATGAGACAAGTGTGTGTCCAGGTACCTGGGGTGTATGATAAATCCATCAAGTGATAAGCATTGGAGGTGCTCTCAGTAGAAAGCCATCTTCGTCCCCAAATCCTCAGTAGGTGTCACCCACGTCCTAGCTATGTGTGGCTGAATAATGTCCGCTTGAATGATGCAAATCAGCTCCCCCTACTAAGCTCCAGGTGAGGGGAATCCAAGTTGTATTGTAGGGGTGGGAGGTGATCCATTTGTAATCCATGTAGCTCTAGCCATGCCTATGCCCAAGCGTACCGACACTTAGTGTCCTCCTATGAGGCTAGCTAGCTGTTTGGATGACTCTAGAGCAAGTCGGGCTGTCTCGGTAGGCTCTAGAGCCTATGCAGAAAAACCATTGTCTAAAAGAGGGCCTTTGCCATTATGGGCGGTGCTCCCAACTCAACTCTAACAATCTCGTGCGGGATTGAGGGCTTACTCCGGGCCATTCGTGAAATCATCAACACTAGTGGCCTCTCCATTTGCTCCCATCCGTCATAGTGCTTCTACCCTCTGGTAAGTAGCTCATCTTGTGTGGCTCTCCTATTATGGTATAGGCTCAATCCCCATATGGGAACCCCATATAAGAGTGTTGGAATAACCAAGGTGTCAAAGAGCCAAAACTTCGTCCAAGGCTCTTAAAACTGTATGCATGCACATTGGCTCACCATAGATCCGAGGGCTGCATAGCCTTGTGTCAATCTATCGTCAGCTGCTCTCCTCATGGTGAGTCTCAGTCCTGAGAATGTAATCCCCAGATAGACATATCTCTAGACCACCTCCAAAATCTCCTCTCCATAGGTAAACTTGGGCACTAATCGTCTAATCCACTGAGTAGAGGTGTCAAACACCATAATCTTAGTCTTCGCGAGGTTCACCGTGAGGTCCCTATCGTGACAAAAAGCCTATAGTGCATCTAGGTGGTGTTGCAGCCCCTCCGATGTGCTAGAGATGAGACTATATCATCTACATATAGAAGTATAGGTATCAATGTCTCCCCATGGGTTGTCTATTAGATTCAGGTGCTCTTCCTATTAGTCTTCCCAAGCTTGCAGAAGCCACGAATACTACAAGCCACGATTGCTCTCTGCAATACATTTATCATGGAATATTGAGACATAAAAAGGCATTTTCATATGAGAACTGTTGTAGGAGCTATCTATGGAAGATTATATTAAAATGTATGTTATTCCTTTCATAGCTTCCGCAACAGCTCTCTACTAGAAATCTTTGTTCATTTTTGTGTTTTCTTTGATTCCATTAACTTGTTAGTATAGCTTCAGAAATTGGGTTGGCACGAAGCCATGATAGAATGCTAACATTTGGTTCGTCCATGGAAAATCGTGCTTTAGCAACTGGGTTGACAATGGAAGAATGATGAATACAAGGGGGACTGAATAGTCCCTTCACACACCCCAAGGTGTCAATGAGAGCACTAGATTAGGTTTGTGTTTTTGGTAGAGATATCATCCCCCATTTCTCCATCCCCTATAGCAGCCAAATCCACAAGTTTCATTGGCTTCCCCAACTTCTCCCTCCCCTACAGTGCCAAAGCTAGCACTGTTGCCATTACTGTTACAAAGATATCACTAAATTCAATGCTTTGTGTTTTTTGCAAAGATATCACCCCCTAGTTCTCCCTCCCATGCAACAGAAGCAAAAAAGTAGCATCATCGCCATCGGAGAGAGAGAGAGAGTCCCTATGCCTTTATCCTCCCATACAACAGCAGCACCATTGCCATCAAAGAGAGAGAGAGAGAGAGAGAGAGTCCCTATGCCTTCATTCTCCCATGCAGCAAGAGCAGCAGTAGTAGAGCGAGATCCACAAGTTCCATCAGCTTCTCCCACTTCTTTCTTCCCTACAGCACTAGAGCTAGCAAAATTGCCATCACTATTACAAAGATGGTTGTTAGGTATGATATTGTACAATACAATAAAATGCATACATGAGAGTGCATAAATCATACATGAATGATCAATCAATATACAAATAAGAGAAGTAAAGGCTTGAGAGAGAGAGAGAGGAGAGAGAGAAGTGGCTAGAGAGAGAAAGAGAGATGGCGACCTCTCACAGCTACCCTTCTGCACCGACCTAATCAAACCCTTGCCTATATCGTCTCGCGTAGTCTGCATAAGACGGACGTTGTCACTCTCTACCCTGCGACGCCTACCTGCCTGCGGACGCCTACCTACCTGCGGAAGGACAGGACTCCCTACAAACTGTCGTGTGACTACCTCTTGCCTTCCTGTCTTCTGCCCTGCTCGTCTATCTCCTACCCTACTCGCATCTATCATCGTCGACCTGTTCAGACATTCCTTGACGCCCTTTTCTGCTTCATCTGATTACGTGGATCTGACGACCTACTCTAATCCTGGGCTGTTGGACAGAGCTGCGGCTTAAAGCGCCGATCTCCTGCCCTATAACATTTCGCCCTGCAGATGCCCACCAGATTCGACCATCCTGCTGCTCTCATGATCGTGCTTGTCTTAAATCTGGAGTGGCACCGCCCTGCAGTAAACCCTAGCCAGCAAGTGGCATCGTCTGAGAAAGGGAGTGCCTGATCACACAGGTCACGTGCAAAGAGAGAGAGAACGCCCTGCAAATAGCTTCAGATCTCTTGTTAAAGTGGTGATACAACATGGCTGGTCTAGACATGGCCTTTATTGACCAAACGGTGGCAGCCCTTGGTCCGGATTCTGAAACAGAGGAACCAGAGGATATGGTTCCTTGCACAGAGGAGATGCCACCTGGTTCTGACTTCCAGCCTGTGGGCAAACGCACCAAGCATACTTCGGAAGATACGATGGATCATCAGGAACGTTCTTATGCTCAAGTTGCTTCTGATTCTGTGGATTCTCAGGATGTTGACTGGGAGCATTTGTTGGAGTTTGCCAACACTCTGCTTGGTGATTATGTTCAACATAATCATGAAGCGTTTTCTGACTCTGAAACTGAAGATGTTCTAGAAGCCACTGTGGATCCTAAAAATGTTTTGCGCTCATTCTCAGTGTTTTATGAACTTGTTGTTATACTCTTCTTCACTAGTAGGATCCCAGTGCTTTCTTAAATTCACCAATGGCTGCAAAGTCTACTACAAGGGAAGTGTGTTGAAGAGAATTTTGTTGGGCCCCGAGGCTTTTATGAGGTGCTGTTGAAATCCGAGAAGCATCGTGCCGATCTGCTAACTAAACTGCCATTGTTTCTTGATCGCCGTTTGGTCCATGTTGTGCCATGGCGCCCAATGGCAAATTCTCAGTGCTTGCTTCAACACGAATGCCCGGTGTGGGTTGAAGTGGAAAATTGTCCGGCTGTCTATTGGCCACTGTTAAAGGATGCCATGGCTGTTGTGGGCACAGTTTTGGTTCCCCCGAGCCTAAGAGCCACGAATCGTAACCGTTTGTGTATGTTATGGGACAGTGCTCGAAAAAGGCCTGCTTGGTTACGTCTTAATTGCTCTGGTATGCATCCTTTGCACTTTCGTTTGAAATGGGGTAACTTTGCAGGGCATTGTTTTTCATGTGGAAAATTGGGGCATTTTATGGTTGAATGTCCAGCGAAGCAACCGACTTCAGATGCTGAGCATGTTTTGCCTCCCATGGAAGATATGGTGCTTGATGCTCCGTCGCAGGATGCAACCCAGCCACCTAAAGTTTTGGATAAAGGCAAACAACATGTTTCGGGTTTGGATTCCCGTGACAATGACTGGGTAGATATACATGCCAAAAAAGGTAAAAGGTTTGATGCTGGCATGGCGGATACTGTGCCTACTGCTTCACAAGATTCCTTGCGTACTTATATGCGCAGGAAAGACATGTTGTCTTCAGAGCACACCACTCATGCTATGGTTTCTTCTGCTCCTCGCAATCAGCCCACTAGGAAAGTATATACAGATGGTCCGAAGGGCCCACCTGCTAAGTTGGCTTTTGATGCTAGAGGTAACGTGATTACCCCATGGGATCATCGTTATCCCCATTCCATCCCCAAGACAGTGGATACACCGTCTACCTCTAAATCTGGCCGTCACTCCTGATTTTCTTTTTTGAATACACATGAAGATAGCCACGTGGAATGTGCGGGGCATTTGTTCTCGCAATAAGCAATATGCCATGTGGAGTTTATTGCATGAGAATCAGTGGAATGTCTTGTATGTTGTTGAGCACAAGAGTCAGGGTGAAGCAGGAAAAGTTGTGGATTGCCATGGGTTTCACTTGTTTTATGCAGGTACACATGCCATGCAATATTCTGGTGTGCTTATGATTGTACATGAGAAATATCAACCTATTCTTATAAAAATGTACATGGTCGTTTTGTGGTGATTGAAGTTTTATTTGAAGGAGAGATCTTATGGTTACTTGGGCTCTATGCTCCAAATGACCCTTTATCCCGCCGGGATCTTTGGAATACTTTGCAAACCTCTTTGTCACTTGGTAGACGGGGTTTTTTGATGGGGGATTTTAATGTGTGTGTTGATCCTTCACAGTCCACATCAGAGAATTCGGTGATAGATGCTCCGGAAAGCCGTGTGTGGAATGTGTTTGCTCTTGCCGTACTCAAGCAAGATCTCTAGTCATGGCTACACCCTTCTTCTACAGGGTTTACTTTTCATTCTGCGCAGTATACAACTACATGGTCATGGTTGGACCGCATGTACATCATGAAAGATGATGCTTTTCTTCCTGAGATGCTGGAAATAAAAGTGTTGCAGCAATATGCCTTGTTGGACCATTTTCCTCTACAGTTTGAGATGCTTGTACAACCCATTGCACCTTTTAAGCAATTTCTGGATAGACTCCCTTTGCGTTTCAACTCGTCTTATTTGAAGCATTCAATTTTTCAGGGTTATATGCAGCAATTGATTGATAGATTTTTATTGGACTTCTCCTCTGAGGGCAATGCTTCTTTTGAATGATTGCTCTCTAATGTGCAACGGGTTGTTCGGCAGTATAGGATCCATCATGCCTCTCTTTGTCGGCGGCGTCAACAAGCAGCAGAGGAATTACTAGCTTTGGTTCGTTGTCTACTGGTGGAGACTCCAAATGATGTATTTCTGCTGCCATTGGCTATGCGTTTGGCTGATCTTATTAAAGAGTTTCAGTTGAAATCTTATCAGCAGGCCAATTTGCAAAATTTGATTGAGAATTTGCAAGATAGTGCTTGTCAGACTCATAAGTTTTTTCGAGCTCTCCATGCATCTCCTGCTCGAGAGAATATGACTAGACTCCAGGATGCAGAAGGTCAAATAGTCATTGATCCTCAAACTATTGTGAATATGTGTAGGAATTATTTTCTAGACCTTCTTGGTTCTACTCCTTCACCTTCTGACCAAATTACTCATGCCCGCTCAGTTTTCTATGATTTGGTCCGCAATCAGGTTCCACATGACATGCAAACTACTTTGGAGACAGATATTTGTGAGGCGGAGGTTATGGATGTTTTATTACACTTGCCCAAGGATAAAAGTCCCGGTTGGGATGGTCTCACCAATGAATTCTTTGAAGTTTTTGCTACCCGACTGGTGAAACCATTGACAGCTATGTTTCAGCAGGTTTGGGAAACGGGGTTCATGCCTTCCTCATGGAAAGAGGAACTTATCAAACTGCTTCCAAAGGTTCCTTCGCCGTCTATGTTGAAACACTGGCGACCAATTTCTTTGATGGGTTCTATGTATAAAATATTTTCCAAAGTGATGGTGAATCGGCTCCATAAGCATCTTCCTGCCATTGTGCATCCTCTTCAATATGGTTTCGTTAAGGGCCGAAACATTCTGCATAATGTCTTAAATGTGCAAATGGCTATTGACTCTCTTAAATGTGCAAATGGCTATTGACTATGCAAGGCACTCTAATTAGGAGGTGGTATTGATTCAATTGGACCTCGAAAAGGCTTTTGATTATTTAGACTGGTCTTTCATTGCAAAACTTATGTCTGCTATGGGCTTTGGTACTCGGATGTCTCGTTTGATTTACACCATTAGTGCTACGGCTTCTTCGCGAGTTATGCTGAATGATGGTGTTACTAAGACATTTGTCCTTGCACGCTCTGTGAGACAGGGTTGCCCTTTGAGTCCTCTCTTTTTTGCCCTTGCGACTCATCCGGTTCTTTCAATGTTATCTCATATGGCAGCTTCTACTCAGTTGGCTGGATTGTCTCTTCCTTTTGGACAGCACTTCATTAATCAATCATTAGCTGATGACAGCTTTATGATTTTGCGTGCGGACAAGGATAATCTGCGCAAAGCATTGGATGTTTGAACTCTCTTTGGTCATGCTTCTGGTCTTCATATCAATGCTTTGAAATCAGCCATTCTCAGTTGCACGGAGTCAGATTTGCAGTCATTGGACTGGCAAGGAATGGTTGTTCCCCGTGGTTCCATTATCAGGCATCTTGGGTACCCTTTGGGTATTGATGTTCGGACAAAGCAACTACTAGAGTGGATTTCACAGAAACTGGCAGCTAAGTTTCTGTATTGGAAGTCGCAGGCTTGGCCCTTCCATGTTCGCCTCAAAGTGGCTCAGACAATTATGTTGCCAATGCTCACATATTTCTTGCCATTGCTGCCTTGAACTACTACTACATTGAATGCTCTTACTCAGTACATTCGTTTTATGTTATGGAAGAATGACTCCTTGCATGCATGCATTTCATGGATTTCTTGGTCGCATGCATGTACCCCCACATGCATGGATGGTGGGGCTATTTTGGATACCGAAACTCATACATTGGCACTCCGTTGGTCTCTTTTTCGTGCCATGTGCTTGGATCATCACCCATGGGTCTTTATAGCCCGTTTGTTTCTTGAGGACCATAGGCTTGTGCATGGTAATACCCAAATTCGGAGCTCCTGGTGGCATATTCTTAATGCAGACTCGGTTTTCTAGTCCTTCATCATCCCTGCTTGCTCATTTGGTATGTTCCTGAAAATTGGTTCTCCAGAAGGCTCAGTGGAACTGAAGGGCAACCTGTAGGCTATAATCACCACCTGGAATCAAATCTGTAGCACCTGTAGACCTGTCAAACTGTTCAAAACTGTGACCAAACTGCCCTGTTTTTCCCTGTTTGTACCAAGTGTCTTCAAATCTTTTCCACTCTCATCCTGAGTGGTCTTCCGTGGTCCACCACCTGTGGTGAGGGATAAAACGGCGGACAGGCACCTAAATGGGCTCTGAAACTCCGGAAGGTGTGCAAAGTTCCTTCCGGGCCAGGTTGTGCACCCTTACAGAGTCATCAATAGCAAGGGAGGGTCACCTCACTATCTTCTTGCAATCTCATCCGACTTCGACCTTTTCCTCAGTCGGGGCATTGAACATGGCAGAGCTAGTATTCTAACAAACAAGGTATAATATGCAAGACCGAATCAAGACATTAAACCTTTCATGATATGCATGAATTGGAAAGATATCATGAATGAAAATGGGCTGAGATAGGCTTACCAACACAAACTCATGGGTTAGGGTTAGGTAAATCTCAATCAAAATATGAAGGATTATATGATGAATTTTGAAGTCTTCAATCAATCAAATGCAATAGATCAATGGGATGATCAAAACTCAATCAATGAATGGCTGAATGACTGAGTAGATACTCAATCAATGCTTGACAATCCAAATTGAAGGCTCATTGTATAAAATTTGATGATTCATTATCAATCAATGCTGAAGGTAAAGTCTATGAAGCAAGTCATTGCTTAGATTACTCTCTTAATCTCTCCTTCAACAATAGGAAATGCAGTCAACACAAGTGGATTAATGATTGGAGAGATTAAAAAGAATATTAGAAGTACCTCTTTCAATGCTTGGAGAAGAAGATGTTGCTTGTCTTAAACCTCAGCCATAAAGAGTGATAGCCCATCTTCATAAGTCCTCCAATTGATCAAGAGAGAGTAATACTCCATAATTCCATACAATAGCTCCAAGTATGATCCAAGGATGATGCCTTGAGTGAGTATTCAACTCCAAGAAGCCAAATGAATGGAAGATCCTTTGTAATTGGAGCCTCTTTGACTGAGATTTCCAAGAAATTCTTCAATCCCTGTCATGCTTGAAGTCCAAGAGAAGATTGGCCTTCAATCTTGAATCCATTGCTTAAAGCCTTAAAAATCTTGAGCGTTTGGAGTAGTAGGAAGGTCTTTGAAGTCATTTAAGACCAAAGCCCCATGAAATAGAAGAGAATAGACCAAAAATTTGAAGCCTATAGCTTGCTGCCCTGTTTTGACTCCATAGTCAACTCTCTTTGAAGCTTCAAGTCCAAGAATGCTTCAATGTCGGTTGTAGATGCTTGCCTTTGACCTTTGGAAGCTAAAAGGCACCAAGAAGAAGCCAAATCTCATAGCTAGGGTTTCATGTAAGCTTCAAGAACTCCAATGTCAGTGAAAAAGAAGATGTTTGAGGCCAAGATCTTCAAGATAATGCTCCAAATAGCCATGCCATAGTGCTCAAGACTTGAAGCATCAAATCGTTTTAATCATGTGGTAAGTAGACATGCTGAAAATTGGCGCAAAATTGCTGATCACATACTCCTTTACCATCATGAGCAAATCGATGAGAAGTGTACCATATAGGTACTCTATGGCAAGCTTATAACACAAAGAAAATTCCTACCAAGCCGTTTGATGGATAGAAGCAATGGGAGGAAGATATGAGCAAAGATCTCTATGGCAGTTTGTAGGGAAGCTTGAGAGAAAGAGGAAAGAGAAGAAGAAACCCTTGGTTAACAAAAAGTAACCCTGTTTACTCCTCCCTAATCCCTGTTTAACTCCAATGAGTCCAATCTCTCTCCAAAATGACCTATGAATTGACCAGGAGCTGCTATTTTCACCATAGAACCTCCAAAATAGTGACGACTTGATGCAGATAGCCATGGCTAGTCACAGTTTGAACTGTAACTAAGCCTGTGACCAAATCTTGTCCTCCCAATTACCCTGTACCAAGTCTGTGACTAAAATTCACCATGAAAATGACCCTTCCCATGGATCAAAATCCATGCACTGATACCAATTGAAATGATACTTTGCCACATCCAAGAAAATACAAGAAATGCTTCCAAGAAATGCTAGAAACAAACCATAGCTTGTCATTCATATTCAATGAGAAGGAGAAATACAAATGTTGAAGCCATGGTTGCTTGTTGAGAATACTATGATGATAGTTTGCAATGGTGGGAATTTTAGTCATTTCTTGAAACTCCACTTCTTGGAGCTAGAAGGTTTCTTCCTTCCCACCATTGCAAAGGGTGTGTACCTTGCAACAGCTATCATCATAGTATTCTCAACAAGCAACCATGGCTTCAACATTTGTATTTCTCCTTCTCATTGAATATGAATGACAAGCTATGGTTTGTTTCTAGCATTTCTTGGAAGCATTTCTTGTTAGTTTTCTTGTATTTTCTTGGATGTGGCAAAGTATCATTTCAATTGGTATCAGTGCATGGATTTTGATCCATGGGAAGGGTCATTTTCATGGTGAATTTTAGTCACAGACTTGGTACAGGGTAATTGGGAGGACAAGATTTGGTCACAGGCTTAGTTACAGTTCAAACTGTGACTAGCCATGGCTATCTGCATCAAGTCGTCACTATTTTGGAGGTTCTATGGTGAAAATAGCAGCTCCTGGTCAATTCATAGGTCATTTTGGAGAGAGATTGGACTCATTGGAGTTAAACAGGGATTAGGGAGGAGTAAACAGGGTTACTTTTTGTTAACCAAGGGTTTCTTCTTCTCTTTCCTCTTTCTCTCAAGCTTCCCTACAAACTGCCATAGAGATCTTTGCTCATATCTTCCTCCCATTGCTTCTATCCATCAAACGGCTTGGTAGGAATTTTCTTTGTGTTATAAGCTTGCCATAGAGTACCTATATGGTACACTTCTCATCGATTTGCTCATGATGGTAAAGGAGTATGTGATCAGCAATTTTGCGCCAATTTTCAGCATGTCTACTTACCACATGATCAAAACGATTTGATGCTTCAAGTCTTGAGCACTATGGCATGGCTATTTGGAGCATTATCTTGAAGATCTTGGCCTCAAACATCTTCTTTTTCACTGACATTGGAGTTCTTGAAGCTTACATGAAACCCTAGCTATGAGATTTGGCTTCTTCTTGGTGCCTTTTAGCTTCCAAAGGTCAAAGGCAAGCATCTACAACCGACATTGAAGCATTCTTGGACTTGAAGCTTCAAAGAGAGTTGACTATGGAGTCAAAACAGGGCAGCAAGCTATAGGCTTCAAATTTTTGGTCTATTCTCTTCTATTTCATGGGGCTTTGGTCTTAAATGACTTCAAGGACCTTCCTACTACTCCAAACGCTCAAGATTTTTAAGGCTTTAAGCAATGGATTCAAGATTGAAGGCCAATCTTCTCTTGGACTTCAAGCATGACAGGGATTGAAGAATTTCTTGGAAATCTCAGTCAAAGAGGCTCCAATTACAAAGGATCTTCCATTCATTTGGCTTCTTCGAGTTGAATACTCACTCAAGGCATCATCCTTGGATCATACTTGGAGCTATTGTATGGAATTATGGAGTATTACTCTCTCTTGATCAATTGGAGGACTTATGAAGATGGGCTATCACTCTTTATGGCTGAGGTTTAAGACAAGCAACATCTTCTTCTCCAAGCATTGAAAGAGGTACTTCTAATATTCTTTTTAATCTCTCCAATCATTAATCCACTTGTGTTGACTGCATTTCCTATTGTTGAAGGAGAGATTAAGAGAGTAATCTAAGCAATGACTTGCTTCATAGACTTTACCTTCAGCATTGATTGATAATGAATCATCAAATTTTATACAATGAGCCTTCAATTTGGATTGTCAAGCATTGATTGAGTATCTACTCAGTCATTCAGCCATTCATTGATTGAGTTTTGATCATCCCATTGATCTATTGCATTTGATTGATTGAAGACTTCAAAATTCATCATATAATCCTTCATATTTTGATTGAGATTTACCTAACCCTAACCCATGAGTTTGTGTTGGTAAGCCTATCTCAGCCCATTTTCATTCATGATATCTTTCCAATTCATGCATATCATGAAAGGTTTAATGTCTTGATTCGGTCTTGCATATTATACCTTGTTTGTTAGAATACTAGCTCTGCCATGTTCAATGCCCCGACTGAGGAAAAGGTCGAAGTCGGATGAGATTGCAAGAAGATAGTGAGGTGACCCTCCCTTGCTATTGATGACTCTGTAAGGGTGCACAACCTGGCCCGGAAGGAACTTTGCACACCTTCCGGAGTTTCAGAGCCCATTTAGGTGCCTGTCCGCCGTTTTATCCCTCACCACAGGTGGTGGACCACGGAAGACCACTCAGGATGAGAGTGGAAAAGATTTGAAGACACTTGGTACAAACAGGGAAAAACAGGGCAGTTTGGTCACAGTTTTGAACAGTTTGACAGGTCTACAGGTGCTACAGATTTGATTCCAGGTGGTGATTATAGCCTACAGGTTGCCCTTCAGTGCCCACATGAGTTTTACCATGGTCTGTATGCATATGGGATGAAACAGTGCTTTTACAGGGTTTTACAAGGTGCAGTCCCATTCTGGACAGTCATAAAGAACCTATAGGAAATGCATTTTTAATTCTGCAATAAGGATTCTTGTGCTCAGTACGTAGAGCTCGAAGTCCTCTTCGATCCTAGCTATAGCACGCCTCATTTGGAGTAGCGGAGCTCAAGTTATAGCCCATTTTGTGACAGGTGGTCACTGTAGACTGCACTTTGACAGGCAGGCAGAGACACACTGTTTTGATCTGGAACCATTATAAACCTTTTCCAAAGTGCTTATTTCAGTAAATCTGCTATATATACATATTGTAAGCTCCGTTTGGAGCTATAAAGCACTTGGATCGGGGAAGCATAGCTCAAGATATAGACCAATATTTGACTGACAGTGCTAAAATTACAACATAGCAAGGAACAAGAAGAAAAAGCAAATGTTAGACCACATTGAGGAAGGCTTGAAGGAGTATCATGCTGAGACAAATGACAATAATAGAGCCACAAATCAGAGACAAGAATTCATGGGAGTTAGTACCACCAATGACGAAGTGCAATGGCCAAAGAACCCCCATGTCATAGATCATGGGAATGAAGTAAACATCTCACGTGATTCTAACGACTTCCAACAAATGTCTAAGCAACTTGGCAATATGAATGATGGTTTACTTCAGCTTACCCACTCCATGGATGACAAATTTAGCAAGATGATTTCTCATATGGAGCAACAAAGTAGTCGATTGAATACCAAGTTTGATCAGCTGATCACTATATTCAGCAATTTGGGAGATAGATTCCAAAGTAAACCACCACCCCATGTTGAAGAAGTATCACTTACTCATGGGAATGTAAGATCTACTACAGCTCATCAACATATACCATCGACTTATGAACATGGAGGTCCTTCTAGAGTCAATGAAACCGCTCAGCCACGTGCTAATTCATGGAGTAGAGGCAGGCCTAAATTTCCTATCTCAAGAGAACATGGACAGCAAGGTCATTCACTGCATGAAGATGAAGAAGAGTTTATTCATGGATGTCACCCCTTTTATAAAGAGTTTGATACTCATCATGCTCAAACTCCTAATGTAAGAGAACCTAATGTGAGGGAAGATCATGGACAGCATGTACATGGGGACAGTTTTCAGCATGTGAATGCTCATGATAGTTTTCAGCATGTTAATGTTCATGAGGATAGAATGCCACATGGTGTTTCTAATCATACCCAATCACATGGAAATTCATTGCTTGGCCATCAATCTCATGGAAACCATCGCAATGGGCAGCAATCATATACAAACAATCATGGGCAGTAAGCAAGGAGTGACTCTTTTCATAGACAATAATCTTTTGGCTTCAACAATCATGGTGGGCAGCAATATCACTATGATAAAGAATACAATGATAAGATCAAAATAACAAATTTCAAAGGAGATAACCCTTCACCGACCGAGCTTGAGGAGTGGATCAATAAATTGGAAATGTACTTCACTCTATACCCTCGCAACGAACAAGCAAAGATTTGTTATGCAGCCCTACACCTAGAAGGGTATGCACATACTCGGTGGAGATACATGTGCAAGATAGGGGAAAATTTTCAATCTTGGGATGAGTTTAAATTAGCCATGACTCAAGTATTTGTGTCACCCATGGAAAAGGAAAGACTTGAACGAAGATGGTACGATCTTAGGCAAAGGGGATCTTCCATAAGGGATTATTCCAACCAATTCTTAAATCTTTCCATGTATGTCGAAGGTATCTCCGATGCAGCCAAGTTAAATAAGTACATCTTTGGTCTTGATCCTAACCTTTCAGCCGAAGTTGGAGCAGACAAGCCAACTAGTGTACATGCAGCCATACAATATGCTGAAAGGTATAGCCAAAAGTATAGAAGAGAGTTGATTGCATTTCAGCCCAAAACAGGGACACATTATCAAGCAAATCAGCCCATGAGATTTGGACAGCAATTCAACCAACAAAGAGAAGGAAATAGAGCTGAAAATAGGTTCTCAAATAATTTCAGCAGGGTGCCTATATATCCTACAGCTTATGCTTCAAGACAGGGCACTAATTTTAGGAGTAATGCTGATTCAAAAGGGGATTTCAAGAAGACTGAAGCTGCAGCCAAACCATATCCCATTGCCAACAACAATAAAGCACTTCCCAATGACAAAACCAAGGGTCTATGTTACAAGTGTGGGGAGAAGTGGTCTCCTGAACATAAACAGAAGTGCAAGGGATACATAGCAAAGTCAAACATGCTGAATATAGAAGAATTTGAGGATGAAGAAGCAAATGAATATGCTCTTTTGCAAGTGGATACAGCCCCCACATATGAAGATATGCATGATCAAGAGGACCAAGATGTACAGGAGGATTTAGAGCCGGTCAATAGCTTTCCCTATGATCCAGGTGGTTCTATGGTTTCTTGTCAACCCATGTTATGTTCCATATCTCAGGATGCATGGATGGGTTGTAAGGGTGAAAATACACTTCGGCTCAAAGGTACTATAAATTCAAAGGTTGCTCATATTCTCATTGATACGGGCAGCACACATAGTTTTGTCAATGCTAAGTCATTGTATGAGCTGAAGTTATTACCACAAGAAATGGATTCCCTATTGAAGGTACAAGTGGCAAATGGAGCTCAAGAGTTGAGTAAAGAGATATGCCGGCAGACTCCTATTGAACTATCACAGTCTTGCACTATTATGACAGACTTGATTGTCCTAGATATGGGTCCTATTGACATCATCATTGGCTGCGATTGGCTTAAACAGCTTCGAAATTTTTCCT
Source organism: Lygodium microphyllum (assembly GCF_053477565.2). Lineage (NCBI taxonomy): Eukaryota > Viridiplantae > Streptophyta > Polypodiopsida > Schizaeales > Lygodiaceae > Lygodium > Lygodium microphyllum. The sequence goes on from NC_141154.1 coordinate 122,759,701, forward strand.
TGGATCTTAACCAGATGTTTATGGAGTTTACTTGGAATGGGCAGCAAGTAAAACTTAATGGCATTGAGAGGAAACAAGTGGAAATAATCAGTAAGAAGAAGATGAAGAGGGAAATCAATGCTATGTCTTGCATTTTCACACTTCTTCTATCAAAGGCAGATGAAAATCAGTAATCTACTTCACCTAAGGAGCAAGATCCATGTCTATGTAAACTTTTGGAAGAGTTTAAGGACATATTTCAGCCACCTACATCATTGCCTCCTCAGCGAGAAGTGGATCATCCTATTGATTTAATGCCTGACACTAAACCCATCAACAAAGCTCCTTACAGATTATCCAAGTGTGAGAGAGAAGAAGTAGAGAAACAGGTTAAAGACTTGCTGGAAATGGGATTTATTCAGCCTAGTCAATCACCTTTTGCTTCTCCCGTACTACTTGTCAAGAAGAAAGATGGGTCATTTAGGATGTGTATTGACTATAGAGATCTAAATAAGAGCACTGTGAAAAACAGATACCCAATTCCCCGCATAGATGATTTGTTGGATGAACTCAAGGATGCAAAGGTTTTCACCAAGATCGACTTAAGATCAGGGTATCATCAAATCAGAATGAAAGTAGGGGATGAGTACAAGACAGTTTTTAGGACAGAAAGAGGTCTCTACCACTTCCTAGTCATGCCATTCGGACTTTCCAATGCACCCGCAACCTTCCAAGCACTTATGAACAAGAGTTTGCAACCATTCTTGTATAAATCAGTCTTGGTATTCTTTGATGATATTCTCATCTATAGCAAGAATAGAAATGAACATTTGGAACATGTCAGAGAAGTTCTCCTTACTTTGAGAAGACACAAGCTTTTTGCAAAGGAAAGCAAGTGTACTTTTATGGCTGATGAAGTGGAATATTTGGGTCATATAGTTGGTGAGAAAGGAATCATGGTTGATCCAAAGAAAGTACAGTGCATCAAAGATTGGCCCATACCACAAAATTCTACTTCATTGCGAGGATTTCTTGGATTATCTTCCTTCTATAGGAGATTCATCAAGAATGCCCATGTAGCAGCTCCTCTTACTGACAGATTGAAGAAAGCAGCTTTCTTTTGGGATGCTACAGCCACTATGAGCTTTAATGAGCTGAAAAGTCTTCTTATTTCAGCACCTATCTTAGTGTGCCCAGACTTTTCCAAGGAATTTACCATCTATGCAGATGCTAGTGGCAGAGGCATTGGGGCAGTTTTATGCCAAGACCATGGAGTTATTGCTTATGAAAGCACGAAGTTAGATGATAAAGAAAGGGAACTCCATGTCTATGAGCAGGAAATGTTAGCCATTCTTCATGCTATTAAGAAGTGGCATCACTACATCTATGGCAGTCATTTTAAGGTGAAGAGTGACCATCGAGTGCTGAAGTATTTTCTTTCTCAGCCAAATCTCTCTCCCAAACAAAGACGGTGGTTAGCTACTCTTCAAGGATATGATTTTGAGATATCCTATATAGTAGGCAAGGATAATGTAGTGGCTGATGCCTTATCCAGGATGTGGGCATGTTCCGTTTCTACTATCTCTACCATACATAAAGATTGGATTCAGGACATTCAAGAAGAATATCTTTTGGATGAACACACTGCCAACATTATGAAGAAATTACAGCAAGACAATGGATCTGAATTTCCCAATTTCAAGTGGCAAAATGGACTTCTTTGGTTCAAAGGAAGAGTCTATTTGACCCCTCAGTCACATCATTTAGGCCACGTATTTTGCAAGAGATGCATTCTTCTCCTTTGGCAGGACATATTGGCTTGTTTAAAACCTTTGATAAGATCCATAAATGTTTCTATTGGAAGGGACTTTGGAAATATGTCAAGGAGTATGTGATACAGTGCTTACCATGCCAGCAGAATAAAGATTCCAATTTATTGCCTAGTGGTTTACTTCAGCCTTTGCCTATTCCTCATGGTAAATGGATTGATATCAGTATGGATTTCATTACAGGACTTCCTACCACTAAGCAGGGCTGGAATAGCATTTTTGTTGTGGTTGATCGTCTAACCAAATCAGCCCACTTCTTACCTACCAAAGTCCAATATTCAGCCAAACAGGTGGCAGATCAATTCATGGAAGGAATTTTCAGACTTCATGGATTACCTATGAAGATTGTTTCTGACAGGGATTCCAAGTTCATGGGAAATTTCTGGAAAAGTCTCTTTACTTCCATGGGTACCGAATTAACTCCAAGTACTACCTATCATCCACAAACAGATGGCCAAACTAAAAGGGTCAATAAATGGTTAGAGATCTATTTGAGACATTTTTGCCATGATACGCAAAATGCATGGGATCATTGGATTCATCTTGCGGAGTTCTGTTATAATAATACTCATCATATGAGTATTGGTATGTCACCATTCGAGGCATTGTATGGATACAAAGTCCAAGTACCTTCAGCATTGTTTCATGATGAAGTGAATCCTCTTGCTCGAGAAGAGTTGGAAAAGATGGAAGCCTTAATGAAGCAATGCAAAGAAAACATCAGGAAGGCACAAGAGACAATGAAATTATATGCAGATGATAAGAGAAGGCATGTGGATTTTGAAGAAGAAGAATGGGTATTTTTTAAAGTACCTAAGTCTCGTTATGCTTCTCTCAAGGGCGGACATAATAAGCTTGCTCATCGCTATTATGGTCCATATCAAATCACAAGAAAAGTTGAAGATCTTACTTACCAACTTGATTTGCCTTCATCCACACACATTCATAATGTTTTTCATGTGTCTCAACTTAAGAAGTATATTGGCCCTAATATACAAGTTCTTAAAGAACTACCTCCTCTTGATGAAGATGGCTTAATCATCTATGAGCCTGAAAGGATTATTGGCAAGAGGGAGAAGGTTCTAAGGAACCGTATTGTTATGGAATACCTTGTCAAATGGAAATGATTGCCTATGGAAGAATCATCTTGGCAACATGCTTCATATTTGGATCAATATCCATGGCTTCTTCAAGAAGATACTTAGCTCATTACACAGTGGACAGCTTGCTGTTATAAATTTCTGTCATGAAAATAATTGACCTATCGACATCAAAATTGGATTTTGATGGCATGGATGGATACCTTATGAAGTAAACTTTATTTCTATACCTCATATGCGTCATTCCGACATTTCTATCCAAAGTTATGGGTCATTTACTATCACTACCCTGTTCAGGACAGCATTCCAGATTTCCACTGTTTTGAGTTTATTTTCAAGATTCTTTTCATGGAAGAGTATCTTCTTCAAAGGACAACTTCAACAAGGATATTCAGCATTGGTCTCTCGTTCCTTTACATTTACCATCCACTTGTCATTTCAGTCTTCAAAGTTTTGAGGACAAAACTTTTGGGCAGGGATGGATTGTAATAAAGCAATTTTCATGCTACTTTAATTAGGCCAATTAGTCTATTTTAGGCTAGAGTATAAAAGACAAGAGAGTGCCAATGTAACATATCTTTGTCAATTCATTTCTTGAAACTCCACTTCTTGAAGCTAGAAGGTTTCTTCCTTCCCACCATTGCAAAGGGTGTGTACCTTGCAGCAACTATCATCATAGTATTCTCAACAAGCAGCCATGGCTTCAACATTTGTATTTCTCCTTCTCATTGAATATGAATGGCAAGCTATGGTTTGTTTCTAGCATTTCTTGGAAGCATTTCTTGTTAGTTTTCTTGTATTTTCTTGGATGTGGCAAAGTATCATTTCAACGATGAATCATGGACACCGCATAAATCTAAGGTCTTCTTGACAAAGCATCAACTACCTTGTTTTGCTTCCCACGAATATGTCGTATTTAAAAGTTAAATTGAGCTAAATAGTTGACCCATCGAATATGCTCCTCAAAAATCTTTGGTTGGTTAAGAAAATGTCTCAAATTGTCCTGGTCCATCTTGATGAGAAATTCTCCACCTAAAAAATAGTGTCTCCAATCTTTTAAAGCTTGAATGATGGTTATTAACTCCTTTTAATAGGTAGTAGCATCCTTTTCTACATTGTACAACCTTCTACTTGCATGGGCAACTGCATGCCCTTCCTGTTTTAAGATTGCACCGATGCAATCTCCTGAAGCATCACATTCCAAAAAAAAAAAAAATTACAAATTAGGTATAATCAAAGCAAGTCCTTTGCTAATATAGAACTTTAGAGCTTCAAAAGCTTCTTTCTCTAGCTTGGTCCACCAAAATGCCATTGCTTTCTTGGTTAAATTATGTAATGGCCCACCAACCACTACAAACCATTTAATGAATCTCCTATAATAGAGCATAATCCCAAGAAACTTTGAACTTCATGAACATTAGTCAATTCTAGCCATTCCACAATAGCCTTGACTTTTTCTCGATCACCAAATCCTATCTTAGGATACAATATGGTCCAAGTAGTGAATCTCTTCTAGGAAAAATTCACTCTTTTTGCCATTCACAAAAATTTTGTGTTTGCGGAGTTCTTGAAACACTATCTTCAAGTGTTGCTTATGATCTTATTCATCTTTCGAATAAACCAAAATATCATCAAAGAAAGTACATGTAAACTTCCAATGTGCTCTAAAGATTCTTTTCATTATTCTATTAAAGGTTGTAGGAGCATTGATGAGACCAAATGGTAGAATAAGAAACACATACAAACCAAAAGTTATCCTGAATGTTGTTTTATGAATATCTTGAGGAGCAATCCGAAATAGACTTTTTCATTGCTTTATAAATTTTTACATGGCATATGATAGGAATAGACTTTCCTTTCACTCTCACATCAAAAGACGTATTTTTATCCTTCAAAGGAAATCTAGACTTATTTTGATTTCAATATATGGCTAGATCTATTCTTTTATGCCAAGGTATTCCTAATACAATATCACAATGACCAAGATCTCCCATGACAAAACTCTATGATCTACATAATCGTCTATGTCAATTTGTAGTTTCCCAAGAATGAGAGTAACTTCAAACTTCATTCCTTGAAAAGCAACACCCAACATTTCTCGTATTCCAAACCTCTCCTTTGGTACATGTAGAGCTTCAACAATCCGAGGATGGATATAATGATATGTTACCCCTGTATCAAAATGAATGAGAACAAGTTGATTAGCAATCTTACCCCAAGCCATAACAAGCTTTCTTTTCTTTGACGAAGTTTCATCTTGTTGCAAGGATTCCTTAGATACAACATTCACTTAGGTGTCTTTTGAGACTAGTTTTCCATTTTTTGCCTTATTAGGATATTGACCAGCCATGTGTTCTTTTTCTCCACAAGAGAAACATCATCTTTCTCTTGTATATTCCGCTAATTGCTGATATGTTAGCTTCTTTTTGGATAGCAAATGTGGTGTACCTCCATCTTTGTGCTTTGGTTCTTGTTTATCTAATTTCTTTTGGTCAAACATCTTGGTCTTCTTCCTTTGTGGTTCTTCTTTTAAGGCTTGCATCCATGGCATATGCAGTCCTTAACCTTCTAGGGCCGCATCTTGAGCTACTTCCAAAGTATTAGGCTTTGTCATCTCGATAGCTCACTGTTCTGTTGGATGTCATCCATGGATAAGCATTCTCATCTCCATATTGAAACAAACTTCATTAAGAGATGTAAATTTAAAAGAAACAGTTGCAAACCTACTGACATATGTTTCAACATTGTCTCCATGGCTTTGCTTCAGCTCATCTCATTCTTCTTGCACATCCATCTCCTTTAACATTTTCAAAGACTTAGGTTCCTTTCTCTCTTGAACAACTTTGAGCCAGCAATTTAAAGCGGTGTACTTCAAATGCATTTTAACCATCCTAATCTTTGAGTTTTCTACATAATCTTCACCACCAAAAGCAACATCAAATTGTCTAGTAAAAGACATAGCTTTCTGAGAATCTCTCTTACCATAGAAAACACTTGACACTCTTCTCTCTGGGCTTGAAGTCTCTTTTAGCATTGTTTTCCTTTGCTAAAAGCATCCTTGGAGATTCAACTACCATGGAAAGTCCGTTCTTCCCTTTCTCCTTGCCCTTCTCCATGGATAGAATCTTGGGGCAAGAGGAGGTAGCTTGTGTATAATGAGACTTTGAAGTCACTGCTTGGGTGGATCCTCGAATGATAGGTGATGTGTTACCTTTCATGGGCTTAGTTACATCAGTAACATTGATACCTTTCATACTGAGATAGGCCTTCATAACCGTAATACCAGCTCTCTCAAGAGCCTTCTCAGTAAGGAAATCTTTAAAGATCTTCGCTTGAGCCCATGCTATAGACCTTCTCTCCATCCAAGCTTGAATTTCTAGATTGGCTTCCAATTCCTTGTATCTCCATATCTTCTCATAATTAGAGAAATATACAAATACAAAGTATCGAGAGTCTTCCAATTATTCACCCAAATTCTCCTCTTCATCTCTTGACATGGTGAGAAAGTTGAGCCCAAAGATCGTCACCCCAAAAAAGTTCTTGCAAATAAAAAATCCTTGCTCTGATACCAATGTAAGCGCGAGGAAGAGCGTGAGAATGACAATACTTTGAATTTAACCAACTCGATCAATTATCACTATGAAAATATTAGAATATATATATATATATATATATATATATATATATATATATATATATATATATATATATATAGAGAGAGAGAGAGAGAGAGAAAGAGAGAGTTGACACCACATTGAGAGGGAAACTGGCCCCTCCTTTACAAGAATTTATTCAAACAAATTACAAGCACGAAGTGCCTGAACCTTATACAAAAGGATTGATTTGCTAGGCAACAAGCTGATTTTCTTCTTTCATGCTTGGATTAGATCAAACTAAGTAGAAAGTGATTCTTAGATGAGAGAAAGATAAGAAAGTACAAAGCATGTGGCTGAAATTTCAACATGAGAGCTTCTTTCAAATGAAGAGAAAGACATCCAATATATAGATGTGGGACTTGGGTACTCAAAAGTAAAAAGTAGAGACTACCAACGACAAGTATTTGCTGAAAATGACGAGTGTAAGGATACTTGTCCCTTCCAGATGACACATGTCCTATTCTAGATGCCACATATCACTTTTCTAGAGAAAGAAGCTTCTAAACCTTCTACTCTTAAAATCTCTCAAATGGTTAAGATTTTGAGATAGCTACTAGGACAAAATTGTTCTTTGCACAAAGTCTTTGACACTAACAGAATTTTGATTTGAGCAACTTCCAAATTTAGTAATCTCCTAAATTTTAGGAGTTGCTAAATTTAGATTCTTGAGAGCTTCATTATATAGGCTCACCGGTTCATGGTTTGTTTTGGTTTCACTTTCCGAAACCACTCATTGTATGGGCTGCTAGTCAATGTGGCTATCTGAATGTAAAAGTCTTAGTCATCTAAGCTTTCTAGTCAATTTGACTACCCGACTAAACTTTTAATTTCTCTTGGGCATCTCGTCAATGGCAACCCAAGCATAATTATAGCGTGTTTTCGCCATTGGTCACTCTTAAACAGAAAGATGGACATTTAATCATATTTTGAAACACTCACATAATACAAATCGCCTTTCAAAGTACATCAGCATCAAACTAATTTGGATAATTGAGCCCATATGTCTTGGAAACAATTGATATATACAAAAGGTCGGTTACAACCCTCGATGCACACACTGTGGAAAGAGGACACATCCAAAGAAAAAGTGTTGGACAACGTACACTCACCTCCATTGAGGAGCCAAGTATAGAGCTACATCATACTAGCCTTCCTCTACCTCTATACCAGTTGTTACCCATGAGGCCGTGTTCCTTCATATCCATCTGTTGAAGGAGCCCTCTTCAATCGTTGACTCATCTTCAAAGAGTACTAGGCTCATTGACAATGGTGCTTCAAGTCATATGACTTCCCAACGTGATATACTAAAGGATCTTCATTCATTTGAGGGTTTAGATACTGTTGGTGACATTTATTCAGTGCCTATTAGTGGTGTTGGCACTTTGCCATTATTGCCAGACCGTTCCTTGCACTCCCTTTCAGAAGTCTTACATGTTTCAGACTAGGATTTTCCACTTCTCTCAATTTATGGACTAACTAGACTTGGTGCTCGGGTTGTATTCACCCAACAAGCTATGCTTATAGAGGATTCTTCTTCAGGAGCTGCTTTAGCAACAGGTTGGCAACGGGCTCTACATGCTCCATCCCCCTTCTCTTATGCAGGGTTCTCTCTGGTAGTTGTCTATTGATATACCTATTCTAGCTTGTGCACCACCTATTCCACAGGTTCTTTCCCATCCCCCACCCTCTCCTCTGGTGGGGTTCCCTTGTTTCCCCCATCGCTTTCAGAGGGAAACGATCTCGATGATGCAGCTGTGGATTTCCAGGCCCCTAGTGTTTCAAAGGGGGTCTAGGTCCCTAGTGTTTCAAAGGGGGGTTTCTAGGATCACGAGGAGCTTCTTCAACAATGGATATATCAACAAACTTCATCAACATTGACACTCTTCCTATCACCCTTGGATCCGCCTCTTCTTCGGCCTTTAGCCCTATTCTTGATCTATGAGGGAGTATTAGCAGTCATGTTAGTCATGCTTGGTCATCTCCTGCCTGTGAGTCTTAGTCTGAGTCAGACAAGGACATAAGGAGCTCTGACATGTCTGTTATGTGCTTTGACGGAGGAGGTAGCTCATTCTAGAGCATGCATTTCTTCATTCAAGTTTTACATGCGTTTCTTGCATTTCCAATCAGTTTCCAGCCCCTACCATTGCTTGCCTAACTGCCCAAAATGCCACGTCACTATTTGCCAGATTTTCTATGCATTTGGACTGCATTTATTGCAGCCCCAAGGTATTATTCAGCAGGTACCCCAAATTTAGAGGCCATTTTGCTGGTTGGCCAGTTTTTTGGGTCTTTTGCTATATATAGCTGCCCCCCCACTAGTTGGTAGATCATCTTCTTCTGTTCCTTGGTAGGTGCTCCATCAAGTGGCTATAGTCTCCATCTCCGGTGTGGACAGCCAGCTAGATATTCTCCATCTCTATCACTGTCACCGTCATGTCATCGTTGGTGTTGTTGTCATCATTTCAGCCTGATCTAGTGTCCTCACTGACGCCTCGCGCTACATGCAAGGACTGATCAGTCCTTTCCTTTGTATTCAGCATTCCATTCAGCTAGTGCAAATTTCTTCCTTCATCTCTTGCTCTCTCTCTCTCTCTCTCTCTCTCTCTCTCTCTCTCTCTCTCTCTCCATGTTTGTGGTTCTCTTCCATTGCACACTCTCACAGAGCCTAAGCCAAACCCTCAATTAGCTCACCATGATCACATCTGTCAATGGAGAGCCTACAATGCCACAGCCAATATTGAGTTAATGCAGGGGTTGCTTCTTGAGAGCAGCATTTTCCCCTCACATCTAAGTGTTGCGGTCATTTCATTGATTGCTATGCTACAAGAGATCGCACATTGAACTCGACATGTCACGTATCAATCTTGATTTTGAGCTTTACTATTGGCTCTCTGAAGTCAGATAACCATTAGGTTACATCCTTTTTTAATAAGCTCTCTAAAAAATACTTCCATTTCATTTAGCGCATTATTTCATTGGCCCTATTGCCAACCTTCTATGAGTTCAAGTGTCAATTATTGCATTATGCGAGGCTGCACGATCAAGTCCACGAGAAATCCTCCACATACTTGTATTCAAAAAGGGGTCTAGTTGCCTCTTCTTCACAAGGTAAAACCAGAGGTGGCAAGAACCAACAAGATGTGAAGGCATCTCAAAACAAGGGTGACACTCCTTCCTCTGACGGAACCAAAGAAACAAAACCCATTTGGCAACAACTTCCTAAGAAAAATGGTTTTGCAAACACTGCCAAAGATTGGGCCATGTGGACAAGGAGTGTCATACCAAGGCCCAAGGTCCTCCTCCTAAGAAACCAAAGCAAACCGCTGCACTTGCCTCCACTCCTACTAGACAATTCAAAGAGGCTACACCTCTCGTTGTTGCTGCCCCATCTACCCCCATAGTTTCTCAGCATGTGGCACATGACCAACCTTAGCAATCTATATCTTTCAGTACTCCTAAAGGATTAGCTATTTGGTCTGCTAGCTCCTCCCCCATTGCACTCTTTGCATCCATTCCTAGGTCATCCTCTACATCTTCATCTAGGATTACTTCTCCCCCTCGTCTATTTCCTTGGCATAGACTTGTTGATGGACGTTCGCAATGGTGGCCTCATCCTTAGTTTTTCCTTCTTTAGCCTTCCATTGCATACACTCACATGTATATGCTCATTGCATTGTTTATTTAGCTTTACTTTCTATTTTATCTTGCTTTGAAGCATCTCACTACTGACCTCTGTGCTTGCAAATTTTTTATTATTTTGCAAGGTTTTGTATTTCAGTGTAGGTCTAACATGCAAATTTGAACTGGTCCTTCCAGGGCTAGCGACATGGGATCCGCACCATTCCTTTCATGATTTCATCTTCCTAGGAGATTTTCTCTTCTACTAGCATGAAGGCTTCCCCTCTTGAGAAAACTTGTGTGGCATCTCTCTTGATGCTATCATGGTGGTGACTTCTACCTTGCTCTTCGAGTCGGGATGCTTCATCTTCCTCTTCATCATCATGGTTCTCGGCACCGCATGAAGACTGACACTAGGCTCCTCTTCCTTCCTCAGCATCGACATCTAGGGTTGAGAGGGGGTTCCTACCCTTTCATGGTATTCTATGGGATTTGGCATTTATCTTTGATATCGTCCCTCCCCCCCTGTTGTACCCTCTCCTTGGCATTTACATGATTTCATCATCTTTGTAAAGGACGCTTAGGAACATGACCAATTTTCCCACGAGGGACACTGTCAAAGTGGCACCTACTACATGAGCATTTTCAACATGTAGCATACTATGAATCTCATTGTGCAGAGCACACCTGAGCAGATCTTGAGCTGTCTCCACTAACAATTCTTCCACCCCACCACCTTAGTCCTCCATCGCCCTTTTTCCTCATCATCAACACCCTCGAGTGGTTGGGTTAGCTTGTTTGTTTATGGTGTGTTGGATCTGACCATCCCTTATCATTCTTCCGTATGGGTACATTTACTTCATTGACTACAAACCATACCTAATCACATCTTTCAATCCAAAAAAAAAAGTAAGAGACAAAACAAAAAAAAGTCAATGTGGTTCCATCCGTCTTTATAGGACTTGGTAGGCCACTGGGCAGCCGACTTGCACCCTTTATCTGATGCCCTAGCCTCTCTAGGGTGACTACTTGGACTCCCTTGGTAAGATAACCAATGCCTCTATAGTCTTGGTAGGCCACTGGGCAGCCACCATGCACCCTTTGTCCGATGCTCTAGCTGCTTTGAGGTGAGATACTTTGGGATATTTTGGGCCTAAGATGGGGTGTTGAGTACAAAATGCATTACATAACAATTAGCCCCTTCAACAGCTCCAAAACATGCTTAATTAATGAAAATCCCTAAAATGGGGAACTATTCGAAACCCTTATTTAGGAAGGTCCATCCACATCTATAAATAAACAAGCTCCCCATCATTCAGCCCATCCCCTTCTGTGCAGGCTTCTCATGTTCAGGTGGCGCAAATCTCTGCCATCAACCTTTCTCCATGTGGCTGTCCAGCCTTTGCAACTGTAGCCACCACTCCATCTACTGCTCTAGCTCTTGGCGACTACCTTCCAGCTGTCACCTTCTGCCTGGCGACCATCCTACTGCTGCATTTGGTGTCTCTCAGCCATCACCAGCCTCTCCACCTGTTCGTGCCTGTGTTTGCTGCCCCAGCACCTGGTGTCAGGTTTCTCCTTCCAATGGCTCCTTTTGTTTCTACATTTTGCAATCTAGGCTACCACCTACATCATCCTTATCACATCTATTGTTGCTTGGTGCTCCTTTGCCTCAGGTGATCAGCATCTTTATCTTTCCCGCTCCCCAACATCTCTGGCTGGTCATTACAACACTCATGATCCATCTCCGATGGACGTCACACTCCGACACTCTACTGCTCTACCCTTGAGCATTCTATACACTCTTACAATCATTTACTGCATTGATTCATTCACTTCATAGTTCTTCTTCTCTCTATTTGTGTGTGTGTTTTTGCGTTTTGAGTTTTGAGTTTTGCATATCACTATTTGTGTCTTTGTGTTTTTGTCATGGTTTTACACTCTATGTTTCCTCAATGCAAACCCTAGTAGTTTCTTCATACTTGGAGCACATTACAAACCCATTTGGGGGGAAATAAATTTGAGCAAGTTCTACTAGTAGACATTATATCCTAAGGGACTATAGGTTATAGTGTGGTACATCAAGTAAGCAAACTGTTATATTTAGGGATGATTGCCAAAATATATATTTGAGTCTTTAGACAAATAGCAAACACAGTGACACTATATTCAAAGACTACAGTTTACAATGTGATACACCAAGATATCTTTGCAAGACATGAACACCAAACCATTTGATTTCCACATGATTGCTCCATCCTAGATCTTGTCAATGCCCTCACCCATATGACATATAACTACCCCCAAGACAATCTGTTGGAAGAGCAAGCCACCGCTTAAACCTCAACTTCTATGGGTGAATGCTTGGCTGGAAGTTGCCTTTAACTACACTTCTTGTGCAAAAGGAAATGTAAGCCCACATTAATGTGGGCCACATAATGTAAGCCCACATAATGCTTTAAATCAGAAACACATATCCTAATATATTAAGGTTTTCCCCAAATTCACATGCCAATAGACAAGTTATCGAAGTATTTGAGGGCACACTTTAGGCATACTTGGCAAGCACTTTTGGATTTTTGTACGCCTCCCTTCAGTTTAGGATGCATACTTACTCTTGGATGATGTATAGACAAAAAGATGGTCGTATGTATCATGAAACAAGCATGATGAATCCAATAGTCACATCATATTGTAGAAAATTAATTGCTCCTTGTGACATGAAACTAGTGTCCTCAGATAGACCATCTTCTTGTCTAACATTTTCTCAAACTGATCATTCTACTTTTCAATAACTTCCATAGTATGTTCATTGAGGTTAAATTTTTCCTACTATATCAATATAATGAGAATTGAGTAAAGTTTGGAAGATTAACATTTAGAATATCTGAGCTCAATCTTAGAGTATTACAATGACTAATCAACAATCAAACACTTCAAAACATAACTCACTCAGTAATGCTTCATATTCGAAAAAAGTCCTTAAACAAAATTTGTTGTTCAAAAGTTTGCAATGAAAACACAAACTTACATGTCTTTGCTTCACAGCATCAGCAATCCTCTTTTTTACATCTAGAAAAAAATGAATTTATAAGCTCTCTCTCTCTCTCTCTCTCTCTCTCTCTCTCTCTCTCTCTCTTTTTTTCGTAACTCTCTCTCTCTCTCTCTCTCTCTCTCTCCATAAAAGGTAATTGTATTAATTACGAAAAAAGTACAAGGTTAAAGGTAAAGGTTGGCCCTAGGCCATCGTGCGTAAAGGTTGAGACGTCACAATCAAGGTACAAAGGAAGCAGAGTGACTAAAGGGAGGCAGAAGAAATTGTAGTGTGCCAAGCAAGCGCATCCTGTCTAGGGAGAATATCTGTTAACTCGATCAAGTCAAGTTGCCAATGAAGAAGTCCTTTCAAGCAAGCTATATGACATTGCATGCTTGGTGAAACATCAAATATGAGTGCATTCCTTATGATCCATATATGCCAGCCACCCCAAAAGCGTAAGAAAGAAAAGAGCACTTTCATATCAAACTGCATGAGGTCCACAAACTTGGGATGTCCAAAGACCCAATCCTTTGGAAGCATCCATAGCCCAACCACTCGGAACCAAATGGCCAATAGTAGTGACCAAACCTTCCATGCCACCAAGAAAGTAAGGATCTCTCTCTCTCTCTCTCTCTCTCTCTCTCTCTCTCTCTCTCTCTCTCTCTCTCTCTCTCTCTCATATCTAGAAAAGATGAAGTTACATCCCTCGAAGGGGCTCAAGATATACCACTGGGGAGACACAACAACAAGTGTGAGGGTGTGATGAAGGAGCAAATGGAGAATCACCTTTCATAGACCTCTTAAGTGAGATTGTACACTACTCCAAACTAGGATAGATTCTCTTAGTGGAAAATTTTAATGCCAAAACACACAGTAAATTGTGTGACATGTATGATTTTGAGGACCCGTGGCAACTACAAGTGATGGATGTAGAGGATGTAGGCATTGGCACAATATCAGCTGACACTAGAGGAGAGAGTACACAATATGGCCATATCTATTAGATCTAGGGTCGTAACACCATCTCATTATCAACAACAAGATGGTGAAGTGGCTGAATCCAGACCATTGACCTGGTTCCAGCTCACTGGACTAGGCTCAACTAAGACAATGGAGCTAATCATATCCTTCACCATCCCTCCCGCTTGATTGGAGCAAACCATACCTACCTATCCCTCCACATATTCACCTCCCCATAACCACAGGTTCCAGCCACTGCCCACACCCAACTCCTTCTCGTATACACGAGCTTGCTAACATATACAATCACATCTATAATGGACTCATCCAGTTTGACCACACTAATCCCCTAGGAACACTCATCCCCTAGCTTGCCTCCATTCAACACTCAACTGCCCTCCATGGCTTCCCACACTCCACACATACTATGGACGCACCCGACCTAGGACCATGCCCTAGAACATCATAGATGATGAGTGCAAGAAGCTATACAGACACCTCGGACCCAGAGAGGGCTAGGACATATTGCAAAGAGAGAGGCTTATAGGTAGATGTGGACCCTTACAATAAACAATGAGCATACGAAAAGGCACAATACTGGGATCCATACCACCTGTTAATGAGTAGAAATGTGGCCACATCATGTTGCAAATTATAGGAGCCATGCCATCCCACACAAATCAGAGACCCACGATTATGGCACTCTTATGCAAAGAGACTATATGATGTTCACATTAGCAACCCATTCCACACCATCCAAAGCCTTTCCCTACTACATCCACTTTCACACACAATATGGTGAGAAGAGTGATAAAGCACCTACAACACGACGATACATGGATTATACAAAGTATACATGGCCAGCATTTCATTTGTGCAATGGACGTTTTGGCCCCTCTCGTTACTTTCAAGTTTAATAGGGCACTACTGAAAGGCTTTTCAGACAACTAGACCATGCATACCATTGTGCCTATCCACAAGTCTAGAGATCCCGTAGATTTGTTAGCAATCATGTTTGTCATGCACTATCATCTCCTACTTATGAGCCTTAACCAAGACATAAGAAGCTCTGATATGTCCATGTGCTTTGACAAAGAGGCAGCTCTCTTTGAGCATGCATTTCTTCCTTTAGTCAGGTGGGTCTTTACTGTGCATTTTTCGGCCTGTGCAGCCCCTACAAACTGTGACCAACCCTCCCAATGCAATTGGGCAGATTTTGGCATCCTCATAGGCTGGTCAGCCAAATTTGGGAGGTTTGTACTATTTATAGCCCCCCCCCCCCCCCCCCAACTAGTTGGTAGATTATTCTTCTCTCTTCCTTGGCAAGTGCACATTCTGACTTGGTAATTCTCCTACGTCTCTAGTGCTGCCTTTATCTTCAGCCTGATCTGGTGCCCTAACCAATGCCTTGGGCTATGTGCAAGGACCGATCAGTCCACTCATTTGTATTCAGAATTCTTCTTCAATCAGTGCATTTTTCTTTCCTCTCTCCTTTTTCCGTGAAGATAATTGAATTAAGTAGTAAATATTTACATCAAACCATCATGTCAGCATAGAAAATAATAGACATAAATGAAAGTCTACCAAGACTCTAACACAAAAATGTCACATAGAAAGAACAGCTGGTGTGGAGCAAACAATATCCAGCCGAGGAGCATCAATGTCAGGAAGAACTAGATCATTATTTCTTCCCCTCTCTCTCTCTCTCTCTCTCTCTCTCTCTCTCTCTCTCTCATAATAGGTAATTGTATTAATTATGAAAAAAGTACAAGATAACATGATTACAATATGCAAGATGGCTCTAGGCCATCCTGCATAAACTTGCTTTACAGAAGGAGGGGGGAAGGAGAAAAATAAGAAGAAGCAAACAAAGGCCAAACCTGACAAGGAGACACAAGAGCATTTTTTGCGCTCTGACATAGATTCAAAGAAGCCTAAATGCCTCTACTATGGGAGGGGGACACATCCAAAGGAGAAATGTTGAAAGAAATACCCTCATCTTCGTCCAGGAGCCAAGGATGAAGCTAAATTATCCGAGCCTTCCTTTACCTCTACTTCAATTGTTACCTATGAGAGTTAGCATTCCTTTATATCCATGAGTTGGAGGAGCCCTCTTCAATGGTTCGTCCATCTAAGGGTTTCGTCGCTAATAGTGACATTTCTAGAATGCCTATTAATGGTATTGGCACTTTGTTGTTATTGCCAAACCATTCCTTGCATTCCATTTTGAAAGTCCTACATGTTCCAAACTTGGGCTTTCCACTCCTCTCAATTTATGGCCTCATTAGGATTGGTACCCAGGTTGTCTTCACCGAGCAGGTTGTGTTTATTGAGGATTCTTCTTCAGGAGCTATTTTAGTAATAGGTTGGCAGGAGAGCGGGCTCTACAGGCTTCATTCCCCTCTTATGTAGGTTTCTCTAAGGTAGTTGTCTATTGCTATAGTCGTTTCCGCTTGTGCGCCATCTATTCCACAAGTTCTTTCCCATGCCCCACCCTCTCCTCCAATGGTTCCCTCGTGTCCCCAATCCCTTTCAAAGGTAGACGATGATTCTAATTGGGCTGGGGATTATGATTCACGTCACTTTACTAGTGGCAATTGTTTCTTTCTAGGCTCATCTTGCATATCTTGGCTTAGCAAGTAGCAGTCCATTGTTGCCACATCGTCATGTGAAGTTGGATACAAGGCAGCTTTCAATACCACAGTTGAATGTTTATGGCTTAGACACTTGCTACATTATCTGGATGTATCTGTCACGGAGCCTACTCCTTTGTTCACTGGCAATCAGAGTGCCATTGCAGTGGCACAGAACCCAATGTTTCAAGCACACATGAAATACATTGAGATACATTATCACTTTGTCAAAGAGAGGCTACATGCAGGAGATATCAGCCTTGTCTATTGCTCTACCACTAATAATGTGGCGGACATATTCACCAAAGCCATAGTGACAGGAAACGGCCAGAATGGCCCCCCGGCACGCAGAATCGCCGTCCCCGGCATGTTTCCGGCTCGGACCGCGTTTCCAAAAAATGGAACGTTCCCTGTCCCGTTTCAGACAGGTCTGAAACGGGACAGGGAACGCCACGTGGCAAGTGACCTGCGCCCAGTTTTCGCCCGCGCCCAGTTTTCGTTTTCGCCCTGTTCTGTTTCGTTCCGCCTGCTCCTGCCTGCATCCCGTCTGCTCCCGCCTGCGTCCCGCCTGCTCCCGCCTGCACCCGCCTGGCCCATTTCTCCTGCTCCCGCCTCAGCCTGGCCCAGTTCTCCTGCCCCTAGGCCCAGCCACCTTCTTCCTTCTCTTCCCTCTCTTCCTTCTTCTTCTTTCTCTTCTTTCTCCTCCCACCTCCAACCTCTTCCTTCTCTTCCTTCTTTTTCTTTCTCTTCTTATTCTTTCTTCTCTTCCTTCTCTTCTTCCTTCTACCTTCTCTTCTTCCTTCTACCTTCTCTTCACTTCTCCCTTCTCTTCTTCCTTCTTCCATGAACCTTCTTCTTCTTCTCCCTTCTCTCCCTTTCCCTTCTCTCTCGACTCTTGAGTGAGTCTTGACTCTTGAGCCTTCTCCCTTCTCTCGAGCCTTCAATAATCAATTTTCAGCCTTCAAATTTTCCTTCTCTCGACTCTTGAACCTAAGGCCTTCAATTTTCAGCCTGAAATCATAAATGGCTTCATCTTCCCGCCCCACTCGTCGGGTTGGTGGTCGAGGAAGAAGGTCTGATGATTGGTCATGGTGGGAAGAAGTAAATGCTGACCGCCCTTTGAGTGGTGGAGGATCTCGACCATGGACTTGCAAGCTTTGCCCATACAAGCGAACTAGTGGAGCAAACAAGGTAATCCATTGAGCCGAGCACTTGTATTTCAAATTTTTATTGATTTTAATTTTTCAAAGTTACTTAAATATTAGAATATTCAATATGGACTACCAATTGCCACTTGTTCCATTTTAAATTTTAATATTTATGCATAATCAGGTCCGAGCTCATCTCAATTCAGAGGTGCAGTTTTGTCCAAATGTGACCTTGGAGAAGCAAAGGGAGCTTCGTGACCGTGTAGCAGGTCAACAAGCTTATCTTGCATCTAGACCACGACGTGTTGCAGTTGACCCTGCAACTTTTGTGACACCATCCCCATCAGATGTATCTAGAGCAGGGTCAGTATCAGGAAGTGCTACCTCCACACCTACTACAGGTATTGCATCGGCCATGGCATCAACAACGCCACATGTTGCACATAGACAAAGCACACTTGATGCTAGTTGGGATCCCAAGAAGAAGGAAGAGGTGGATACATCAGTGGCACGCTTTTTTTATCATGACCACATTCAATTTCGTGCAGCCAGGTCAAAGTATTTTAAATTGATGTGCAAGAAGATTGGTGAGTATGGCCCTTCGTATGTACCTCCATCATCAGAGACCTTACGCATCACTTTGCTCGACAAGGAAAAGCGCCTTGTTGAGCAAGCAGCAGTGACTAGAAAGAGCATGTGGGCTAAAAATGGAGTTTCCTTGATTGCTGATGGTTGGAGTGATACACGCAAGCGATCCATTCATGGTATGGTTGCTTATTCTCGTGGGAAAATGTATTTTATATCTTCACATGATGCATCGGGGACAGGAAAGTCAGCAGATGTACTTGCAGCAGAGTGGGTTACGGGTGTTGAGCTTATTGGCCCAGAGCATGTTGTGGGATTTGTTGCAGATGGAGAGCCTGCAAATAGGGCAGCAGGTGCTATTATTCAGGGATATTATCCACATATCACAGTTTCATATTGTATGGCTCATTGCTTGAACAACCTACTAAAGGATATTGGTAACCTGTCATGGATTACACCTGTCATAGAGCAAGGAGCTCAAATGGTTAGCTTTGTTTTGAATCACCAATTTCTTCGCCATCACTTTTCTTTGCGGTCGAAGAAGACACTTTTAAAATACTCTGATACCAGATTTGCCTTTAACTTCTTGATGCTAGGCAGGTTAAGAGAATGCAGTGGTGCCTTGAGGCAGTTATTTCTTAGTGATGAGTTTATCTCATCAACATTGGCAGATACTCCTACAGGTATCTTATGCTTGGAGAAAGCAAATAACTCCACTTTTTGGGATGATGTAAAGCTGATAGATGCTATGGTATCACCCATTGTATATTTATTGAGGGTTATGGATGCTATGCAACCTTGCATTGGCAAGGTATATGAGGCTATGGACCGGTTGAATGAAAAGTTGCAGGAGTTGGCACCAAATGATGAGGCGTATAAGGAAATACACCATTTAGTTGTGACGAGGTGAAACTCCTATAGCTCACCCATGCATGCAGCTGCATTTGTTGTGGATCCTGAGTTCCAGGGCAAGGGTCAAGAGAATGACAGTGAGGTTATGGATGCATGGAGACTTATATTGTCTCGTCTAGTGCCTGATCATGGCACTAGACGAAAGATCAGAGATCAGCTTTCATGTTATAGGACCTTTCGGGGTTCTTTTGGTTGTGGGGATACACAGGAGGATCGCTGTAAGATTGGGGCAGCTTTGTGGTGGGAGGACTATGGTTCGGATGGTCCTGAGTTGCAGCAACTAGCCATCCGTATTTTGAGTCAGTCAGTTAGCTCCTCTTGTTTGGAGCAATTGTGGAGTACCTACGCTCACATTGCTTCAAAGAAGAGGAACCGTCTTGGTGTGGAGAGGGCAAACGATCTAGTATTCGTTAGTGCTAATTTGAGGATGTTATGTAACAGTATGACAACAAAGCCTGATCCATTCACAGAGTGGGAGATGCAGCAAGAAGAGGAGACACATGCTGATGTTGAGGGAGATGCAGCAATTCATGGTACACATGATGATGAGGCTGGCACTTCAGGAGTGGCTAGAGCAGCCTCAGAGCCCCATCATGATCTTTGATTTAGCTTACTTATCACGAGTCTCATGATACATGACACATTTACATTATATATGATATTATGATCATTGATGACACTGTGACACTTGGGTTGTTGATAGTTGTGCCATGTCGATATTATACTTGTACTTGAGTCTTGCAGTCTTGCAGTTGCCCTTTGGGCTATTTTGGCATGCGGCATGCCGCATTTTACTTTAATCTAGAGATTAGACTTTATATTTGCAGTCTTTTTTGGGGCAATGAGCATGTTCTTTCAAAGATTAGACTTCAATTTCATATTTGTAATCTTTTAAGTTTTTTGGCAATGGTACCATAGGCATGTTCTTTTAGCTTAGACTTTTAAGTTTAGTTCATTGTTCATTGTTTTATCATTTATGATTTTTGGCATATGTATTATGGATTTTATTATTTATAATTGAATAGCTTACCTCTTGAGCATTGTAAGTTGCAATTCAATTTCTAATGAGTAGTTTTAGAATAATGCATGATATCTTAAAGTTAAAACTTAAAATGATTTGTCCTTGTGGATTATATACCTTGGTTTTAAGTTTTAACACTCCAGACTCCCAGAGTCCACATGGATTATCAGTGAAATATTAATTTTTTTTCATGAATTTTGATTTTTTAAATGCCGTTCCCGTTCCCACGTCCCCATTCCCTAGGTTTGGCGTTCCCGTTCCCGTTCCCCGTTCCCGTTCCCCGTTTCATGTTTCTATGACCAAAGCTCTTCCTCGTGACAAATTTGAAGCATTTCGCAATGCTTTAAATTTGATCTCCTTTGCTGGAGGATAACCCTGTTAGCAGAGTATTTGTCAGCTCATGTGTGAGTCTGAGCTTGATCTGGGCATGGAGACTTATATTGTCTCGTCTAGTGCCTGATCATGGCACTAGACGAAAGATCAGAGATCAGCTTTCATGTTATAGGACCTTTCGGGGTTCTTTTGGTTGTGGGGATGCACAGGAGGATCGCTGTAAGATTGGGGCAGCTTTGTGGTGGGAGGACTATGGTTCGGATGGTCCTGAGTTGCAGCAACTAGCCATCCGTATTTTGAGTCAGTCAGTTAGCTCCTCTTGTTTGGAGCAATTGTGGAGTACCTACGCTCACATTGCTTCAAAGAAGAGGAACCGTCTTGGTGTGGAGAGGGCAAACGATCTAGTATTCGTTAGTGCTAATTTGAGGATGTTATGTAACAGTATGACAACAAAGCCTGATCCATTCACAGAGTGGGAGATGCAGCAAGAAGAGGAGACACATGCTGATGTTGAGGGAGATGCAGCAATTCATGGTACACATGATGATGAGGCTGGCACTTCAGGAGTGGCTAGAGCAGCCTCAGAGCCCCATCATGATCTTTGATTTAGCTTACTTATCACGAGTCTCATGATACATGACACATTTACATTATATATGATATTATGATCATTGATGACACTGTGACACTTGGGTTGTTGACAGTTGTGCCATGTCGATATTATACTTGTACTTGAGTCTTGCAGTCTTGCAGTTGCCCTTTGGGCTATTTTGGCATGCGGCATGCCGCATTTTACTTTAATCTAGAGATTAGACTTTATATTTGCAGTCTTTTTTGGGGCAATGAGCATGTTCTTTCAAAGATTAGACTTCAATTTCATATTTGTAATCTTTTAAGTTTTTTGGCAATGGTACCATAGGCATGTTCTTTTAGCTTAGACTTTTAAGTTTAGTTCATTGTTCATTGTTTTATCATTTATGATTTTTGGCATATGTATTATGGATTTTATTATTTATAATTGAATAGCTTACCTCTTGAGCCTTGTAAGCTGCAATTCAATTTCTAATGAGTAGTTTTAGAATAATGCATGATATCTTAAAGTTAAAACTTAAAATGATTTGTCCTTGTGGATTATATACCTTGGTTTTAAGTTTTAACACTCCAGACTCCCAGAGTCCACATGGATTATCAGTGAAATATTAATTTTTTTTCATGAATTTTGATTTTTTAAATGCCGTTCCCATTCCCACGTCCCCGTTCCCTAGGTTTGGCGTTCCCGTCTCCGTCCCCATTCCCATTCCCCGTTCCCGTTCCCCGTTTCATGTTTCTATGACCAAAGCTCTTCCTCGTGACAAATTTGAAGCATTTCGCAATGCTTTAAATTTGATCTCCTTTGGTGGAGGATAACCCTGTTAGCAGAGTATTTGTCAGCTCATGTGTGAGTCTGAGCTTGATCTGGGCATGGAGACTTATATTGTCTCGTCTAGTGCCTGATCATGGCACTAGACGAAAGATCAGAGATCAGCTTTCATGTTATAGGACCTTTCGGGGTTCTTTTGGTTGTGGGGATGCACAGGAGGATCGCTGTAAGATTGGGGCAGCTTTGTGGTGGGAGGACTATGGTTCGGATGGTCCTGAGTTGCAGCAACTAGCCATCCGTATTTTGAGTCAGTCAGTTAGCTCCTCTTGTTTGGAGCAATTGTGGAGTACCTACGCTCACATTGCTTCAAAGAAGAGGAACCGTCTTGGTGTGGAGAGGGCAAATGATCTAGTATTCGTTAGTGCTAATTTGAGGATGTTATGTAACAGTATGACAACAAAGCCTGATCCATTCACAGAGTGGGAGATGCAGCAAGAAGAGGAGACACATGCTGATGTTGAGGGAGATGCAGCAATTCATGGTACACATGGTGATGAGGCTGGCACTTCAAGAGTGGCTAGAGCAGCCTCAGAGCCCCATCATGATCTTTGATTTAGCTTACTTATCACGAGTCTCATGATACATGACACATTTACATTATATATGATATTATGATCATTGATGACACTGTGACATTTGGGTTGTTGACAGTTGTGCCATGTCGATATTATACTTGTACTTGAGTCTTGCAGTCTTGCAGTTGCCCTTTGGGCTATTTTGGCATGCGGCATACCGCATTTTACTTTAATCTAGAGATTAGACTTTATATTTGCAGTCCTTTTTGGGGCAATGAGCATGTTCTTTCAAAGATTAGACTTCAATTTCATATTTGTAATCTTTTAAGTTTTTTGGCAATGGTACCATAGGCATGTTCTTTTAGCTTAGACTTTTAAGTTTAGTTCATTGTTCATTGTTTTATCATTTATGATTTTTGGCATATGTATTATGGATTTTATTATTTATAATTGAATAGCTTACCTCTTGAGCATTGTAAGTTGCAATTCAATTTCTAATGAGTAGTTTTAGAATAATGCATGATATCTTAAAGTTAAAACTTAAAATGATTTGTCCTTGTGGATTATATACCTTGGTTTTAAGTTTTAACACTCCAGACTCCCAGAGTCCACATGGATTATCAGTGAAATATTAATTTTTTTCATGAATTTTGATTTTTTAAATGCCGTTCCCGTTCCCACGTCCCCGTTCCCTAGGTTTGGCGTTCCCGTCTCCGTCCCCGTTCCCGTTCCCCGTTTCATGTTTCTATGACCAAAGCTCTTCCTCGTGACAAATTTGAAGCATTTCGCAATGCTTTAAATTTGATCTCCTTTGGTGGAGGATAACCCTGTTAGCAGAGTATTTGTCAGCTCATGTGTGAGTCTGAGCTTGATCTGGGCTGGGCATTTTTATTAGGTATTTTAGGTATTTTTCTGGTGTGGCATTTTATGCCAGTGGAGCATTTTTATGCACCAGTCGGCCAGCATTAATGCAGTCCGACCAGCATTATTGCTCCCCACTTTTTCAACCTATTTATACTCAGTGCTCCTCCTCAGTTAATATCATCATCTTCACCATCTGCAGACTCTGTGGAGAGAGGAGCCAGAGCCAGAGCCAGTGCCAGTGCCCACGCAGCCAGTGACTCACTGTTGTATGCGACTGTCTCGTGTTCAGATATATGGATTCCATTTCCCGTGCATACATCTGAGTTCTCATCTGTATCGTGTTCTTTCTTTCTCTTTTTGTCTTGTGTTTCAGCAGTTTATTTCAGCACATGTTTATGCTTCCACCGCTGCTCCACTTCTGACATGGTATCAGTTTTCAGGATGTGTGTTTCTGCTGTGTTTTATTGCTGATTTCAGGACTGTTTTGTACCCCTGCTGATCAGGCGACTACTGTCGCAGCCAGGCGACCTGTTTTGGGGCTGTTTTCAGCCTGCGTTGATGCATCTTGTTAAAGCAAAGATAATGCCATGAAGGAAGCTAGATTGAAGTATAGATATCATGAGAGAGCTTCCTTTTGGACTCAATCTAGAGATAGAGTTAATAAAGTCTTCTTCCACTCTATGAGATCCAAGACACTATAGACAAGGAATGTGGATATTCACAAGAGCTGATGGATCCATACCATATAGCCCACAAGAGGTTGGGCATGTAGCTACAAAGTACTACACAACTTTGTTGGGACTCACAAACAGAGCCCCTCATTATTACGAGGAAGGCAAAGTTAGTCTAGTGAAGCACTAATAGAGTGGCCATTGACAAGCATTTGATGGATATTTTCATCGAGGAGGAGCTTGAGTAGATGCTTGGCACCTTGCCCTTACAAACATGCCTAGGTAATTACAGATTCAACAAATCTTTTTCCTTGAGCTATTGGGATTTTATAAATACATGCCTTATCACAGCTTTTCAAGAGACATGCAAAGAGACTATCCAAGGAATTAATTCATATCATTCCAAGGGTATCAAGGAGAGATTGGAGATTACACAATGCAGACTAATCACTTTTCTTGGGACTACTTATAAGGTCATTGCAAAGGCAATCCATCTTAGATTGACCCCTTTGATGACAACCCACTCAAATAGGTTTTTTCTAGGAGCACAACATCTTCACCTTACACGAGTCCACAGCTCTTGCCCATTCCACAACTTGGGATCTCATTGTATGTCTTCTCAATTTTGAGAAAACGCATGATTGAGTGCATTGGGTATTCTCGGTGAGGATGGGATTTCCATAGCAATGGATCAAAGGAGTCACAGCTCTCTATTCCTCAGCTCATAGCCAAGTTTGAACTCCTCATCAATGTTACTAGAAGAGATAGGTTCAACATTTAGAGATCGGTGAGGCAAGGATGTTTGCTCACACCCAATTCCTATTCATATATGTAGTAGAGGCCATGAGTTCTTTCTTGACAAACAAATCCATTGGTATTAGAAGCATCCAATCACTAGAGTTTGAAAAGCTCCTCAATATGGAGATTGCAAATGACGCAACATTGAACAGTATATTCAGATGGAGATGAGAGCAACTTTAGGGCCTTTATTGCAACCATAGAGATCTTTAGTAGAGCTTTTGGTGCTCTAAGGATTGGAATAAATGTTATGGCTTTTGGGTATGTGACAATACATTGTAAGCGCGGGAAAGAACCTAAGAATGACAATACTTTGAACTTAACCAACTTGATCACTTATCACCATGAAAATCGAGAGAGAGAGAGAGAGAGAGAGAGAGAGAGAGATATATATATATATATATATATATATATATATATATATATATATATAAAAGAGTCGACACCACATTGAGAAGGAAACCAGCACCTCCCCCTTTATAGGAATTTATTGAAACAAGCCACAAGCACCAAGTGTTTGAATCATATACAAAGGGCTGATTTGCTACAATTTTGAAAATTAGGATTTTGAAATCCCAATTTCTATATACTCCAAGTAGCAAGCTTTTTTTTTTTTTAGTGCTTGGACTAGATCACCCTAAGTAGCAAGTGCTTCTTGGATGAGTGATAGATAGAAGAGTACAAGCATGTGGCTGAAATTTCAGCATAAGAGTCTATTCAAAATGAAAAGAAAGACCTCCAAGATATAGGTATAGGGCTTGGGTACTCAAAAGCGGAAAGTAAAGGCTACAAATGACAAGAATTTGTTGAAAATGACAAGTGTAGGGACACTTGTCTCTTCAAAATGGCACATATTCTAGATACCACACGTCACTTTTCTAGAGAAAGAAGCTTCTTAACCTTTTACTCTAAAAATCTCTCAAATAGTTGAGAATTTGAGATAGCTATTGAGAACAAAATTGTTCCTTGCAAAATTCTCGATCCTTTCACGCAAACAAAATTCCATTTGAGTAACTTCCAAAAATAGTAATCTCCTATATTAGGAGTTGCCAAATTAAGATTCTAAAGAGCTTAATTGTAAAGATTCACTGATTCATGGTTTGTTTCTTTCATCATGAGCATTTGGTTTCACTTTGTGAAACCACTCATTATATGGGCTTCTAATCAATGTGACTATCCAAGTAAAAAAGTTTTAGTCATCTGGGCTTTCTCGTCAATCTGACTGTCCAACTAAACTTGCAATTGGATCCTTACACACATTACAATTGGATCTAGGAGAGTCGGTTTGGAGAAACCCATTTGTCGAAATACTTTGCAATTTAGCCATTTTTATCATACCAACAAGATAGGGAGGATAATAAAGATAAGCAAGATAAGGGCAAAGCCAACAACACTCATTATCTGCACAAGCGGATTGGATAACAAGTTCAAGCCTAAGAAGACTTCTATTTCCCTATGGCTTGTAACTAATATAAGTCTAGTAGTTGGCACATGGCTTGGTTATGGCAAGGCCCCAGTGACAATGTACAAGATGCAGAGAGTTAGAGGAGACCAAAAGCGTTGTTGACAAGATTGTCCCAAAGCTCAAGAGATGTGGAGGAGATCCCTCAGGATGATCTTTCATGGCATAGTCTTGTATGGTAGTGACTTGGGGGATAGTAGCTTGGATGACTAAGAGGCCCAACACATGGACACAAGGGTTTTCCAAAGAGTCACTCTTTTTCTTTATTGGCCAGCAATTGAGCAAGACCTCCACTCCACACTACGTGTAGGCACACTCCACACAACTTATAGGCACAACGGACTCAAGAGCATTGCTTTAGATGGAAGTTGCTTGCTAGTATATCATTGCTTAGTTCATTTGGGCTGCAGATGTAACTAAGTTATTTTTCCACTGCAAAGAATCTGGATAGGGATTATTCATACTCTCCATGGGAGATTGGAGATGTAGCGATAGCCCTTAATGCACTATTCTATGTCAATATCGTCTGATTTCAAACAGAAGAAAATTTGGCGTCATATGGTCAATGCCTAGCCCTTAATACACTATTGTAGACAGATGCTTATGTCAAAAAAGATTGGATTTGCGAGGAGCGCGAACTGTTTTGCACTTGATCTGTCCCTTTCTGGGACTCATAATGCCTTAACGAAGCACAGAAAAAGGCAGCCATACCAGGCCGGGAAACAAGTTGCGAGAAGTCATCGAAGAGCTGAAGCAGCTGCTGCCTGGAGAGCATCCCTGAAGCTTGCAAAGCTCGAGACATCCTGCACCGCTCAGTCGGACGAAGACGAGAGAAGGGGAGAAGGTGGTGCCCGGCTACTCATCGTATTTTGGAAAAATGAGTTCTACAGCAGATTATTATAAAAAGTTCGTTTTCAAAACGGTAAATGACTAGAGAATGTTTGCCTTTGCACAATCTATCTATATACTATGTACTACTATGCTATATATTAACCAAAGGTGTTTTTTGCAGGGCGGAAGTCCCCCCCTCCCCCCCTTGATAAACCTACACTCATTACACACTTAACACCGCACAGAAAGGTAACACGATATATGAGCTCAAGGTATACTCTTGTATTATTCAATCCAAAAAGCGGGACAACATAGACACATCCCAGGACTACACCCTCGTGACGCCGCACATAAGAGGGTTCACCACTGGGTCTATGGTGATCTTGCTCTGCTCAAGGCTTTGCTTAGCTGTTGCGTTGCGGTCTCTCCACTTCTTTAAGAATTCTTCTGCATCTTGATCTTCTGCTTTGGCCGCTCCGGATGCTAAGGCCAGTGGTGTAATGACTTCTTTTCCTGTGTCTAACTCGAAGGGGGTGTACCCCGTTGCCGAGTGGATGGAGCTGTTATAGTGGAATTCCAATACATCAAGGTACAAGGCCCAATCTTTCTGGTCCACCCGGGCATGGCTTTAGAGATAATCTTTAATGCCTTGGTTGACTCGTTCTATCTGTCCATCTGTCTCTGGGTGGAAGGATGATGAGAATCTCAATTGTATTTCCAGGGTCCTAAAAAGTTCCTTCCACATGTCGCTCATGAATCTTCCATCTCTATCTGATACAATGGCCAGTGGTAAGCCATGAAGTTTAAATACATGTGTGAAGAAGAGGCGTGCTACCTCCTTGGCATTCAGTGGTGGTTTGGCTGGGATGAAGTGAGCCTGTTTGGAGAAATAGTCCACCACTACAAAGATGATTGTGTACCCATGGAATTCAGGTAGTTCCACAATGAAGTCCATGCTGATGACGTCCCATGGGCAGTTGGGTACCGGTAATGGTTGTAGTAGTCCTGCTTGTCTTGATCGTGGTGCTTTGACCATTTGGCAAGTGGGGCAAGTTTTGATGTAGTCTATCACTTCTTCCTTCATATTTGGCCAAAAGAACTATTTCCTAAGAGCCTCCAATGTTTCGCTTTTTTTTGTGGCCTCCAATCTTGCCATCATGTATCTCATGCAGGATGAGCTTCTTTAACTCCACATTGTTGGGGATATACAATCTCTTGCCTAAAAATAGGATACCCTCCTCTAAGGTGTACATTCCATGGGAGGTCTTCTCTGCTTCCACATCCTTGATTATCTTGTGCATTTCTTGGTCTTGCTCCATGGCCTCTTTGATGAGTTCTATGAAGTAACTGCTGACCACACTGACAGCTTTCAGGTCAGCTTTCTGGCTCAAGGCATCTGCTATCTTGTTAGTGGAGCCGGGCTTGTGCTTAATCTCCAGGTCGAATTTGGCAAAGAAGTCTAGCTAGCGGGCTTGCTTTGCCGATAACTTGGGTTGGGATTGGAAGTATTTGAGGGAGATATTGTCGGTGAAGACTATTGTATGCTTGTCTTAAACATAGTGCTTCCATTTTCTAAGGCAATGGATGATTGCCAACATTTCCTTCTCATGTGTGCTCCACCTTGTTTCAGCATCGGTAAATTTCTTTGATTCATAAGCAATGGGGTGACCTTCCTGTACCAGTACACCTCCTATGCCGTAGTCAAATGCATCTGTAGAGATTTCAAAGGGTTTGGTGAAGTTCGGCACCCTTAGGACGGGAGTTTGGCTCATGCACTTCTTCAACTGTTCAAAGGCTTTCTGTTGTGCGTTCCCCCATGTAAAAGAGTGATCTTCTTTGGTGAGGTGGGAGAGGGGGGCAGTGATGAGGCTGTAGTCTTTGATGAACCTCCGACAAAATACTGTGAAGCCGAGGAATTCCTGCAGTTCTCTTACAATTTTCAGTACCGGCCATCTTTGGACAGCTTCCACTTTCTTAGGGTCCACTTTGATTCCCTATGCTCCTACAATAAAGCCTAAGAACTCCAACTCTTTCACTGCAAACTCACATTTTTCGGCTTGGCATATAACTGACGCTGCCGCAGTTTCTCAAAAACTCGATGTAACTACTGCTTGTGCTCTTTTAGGGTCTTGCTGTAGACTAGGAGGTCATCTATGTAGATAATGACAAAGATATCTATCTCCGGTCTAAAGATTCCATCCATGAGGCCACAAAATATGCCTGGCCCATTGCTTAGGCCGAAACCTAATGCTAACCACTCAAAACTACCATATCGGGTACGGAAGGCTGTTTTTGGGATATCTTCTTCGGCTATGCGGATCTGGTGGTATCCTGATCTAAGATCAATACGGCTAAAATACTTGGCCCCATGCAGTCTATCTAAGAGGTCTTCCACTAGGGGCATGGGGTATTTGTTCTTTATTGTGATTTTGTTAAGGGCCCTATAATCTACACAGAGTCTAAATCCCCCATCCTTCTTCTTCACAAATAATAATGGGGCACCAAAGGGGGATTTGCTAGGGCGAATGAATCCTTGTTCTTCTAGTTCATATAGTTGCTTCTTCAGTTCCATGAACTCGGCGTGATTCATGCGATAGGGAGCTCGGGCAGGTGGGGCAAACCCTGGGATCAGCTCAATTTTATGGTCCACATCTCGCTTGGGTGGTAGACCCTTGGGCAGCTCGGCTAGCATCACATCTTTGAATTCCTCAAGTATTTCTATCACCTCTGTTTTCTTGTCCTGTTGTCTGGGTTTCTTGCCACTTTCTTCTTCTTCAATCGGTCGGATCATACACAGATAGACCATATCTCCTTATTTGACTAATTTCTCGACCTGCTTGGCACTGCATGTCATGATACGTGGTCTGATAATGGTCCCCTGGACCGGTGCATTTTGGGTCTGGTCCCTTGGTTGGGTCGTAGTTGGTTTCACTGTTTGGCATGATACTCCTGGCTTATTCTCCTTCATTTGCACTTTGATTGGGGTCCTGCCCGGCAGTTGCATTCTTTCACATGCTACTCTGACACCTTCTCCTTGCATATCTAGCATCATTTCATTTACACCTTTACCAAACATTGCAATTACATACTTGTCATAGAATTCCAAGCCCAGTATCACTTCAAAGTCATCCATGGGGATTACTAAGAAGTTGAGTTTCGCTTTCCACTTGTCGGCTTCTACTTGGACTGCAAAGACTTGTTTTACCTCCTTGGCTTCTCCTTGTGCGAATGTTACTGTTAATCCTTCTAGGGCCTTCGACAATTTTAATCCATGTTTTGCTGCACACCCTGGTGTCATGAAGTTGTGTGTTGCTCCTGTGTCCACCATGATAGGTTGGTTTCCCTCGCCCACTCGGCCTTTGATGTATAGATGGTGGACTGCTGCTACTTTGGCTGCCATGCATTGGGGTCGGGCGCTAACTGACCGTACCCTTGGGTGGTCCATGCTTTCTTCACTCCCATTAGGGATTTCCTGGATTCGCGGTGGTTGTGGTTCTTCTCCTCCATATGCACTAGTTGCATTCACCCTTGATCCACTTGATGAAGCTGTATCTTCTATTGGGCATCTGTTTTGGTAGTGTGGACCCCCGCATTTGAAGCATCTGATTCCGACGGACGGGCCTGGGGGTCTCCACCATGACGTATTTGATCCTGCGGGCCCATACGATGTGCTAAGGGTTGGCCTGTAGTGATTGTTTCCCCATCTTCTTACTGCTCCTCTTGGTACTAAGGCGGTCTGTGATACAGTCGTGGTGGTGGTGGTGTTTTGGCTCCTTGTATCTGTGAATGCCCCTCTAGGAGCACCGTGCCTTTGGTTCCATGAGTTGTTGTTGTTGAAGGTGTTGTTGAAGTTGTTGAACCTGTTTTGATTCCCTTGTGTTGTTCTTCTGCCTTCCAGGTCCACTAGTCGTCCAGCTATTCTCATGGCTTCTGCTAAGCTTGTTGGCTCCTGTCTCTCCACATCTCTTCTAGCCCATTCTTGCATCCCAAACAAAAATCCATGTAGCTTAGTGTCTGTATCCATGTTTGGTAGCTGCAGCACGATCTGCCTATATTTGTTGACATATTCTTTCATCTTTCCCTGTGTTTGCTTGAGGTTCCTCCATTCATCTGTCACTTTGAATTTTTCCATCTTTGGAATAAAGTAGTCCTTCAGTTCTTCCTGGAGTTCTTCCCACAAAAAGATGGTGTGGCCCTGCTCTTGTTCCAGTAGGTACCAACTGGCAGCATCCTCTTCCAAGTAAATGGCTGCCACCTCCGCCTTCCTGTCTTCGGTTATTCGTGAGTACTTTAAGTACCTGTCTACCTCTGCGGTCCATTTCTTCAGAACTAACCCATCTCTCTCTCCCTTGTACTTGGCGGGTTGGGGCATCTTGAATTTTCCATAATCATCTTTTGAACTACTACTACCTTCCTCTTCCTTGCGATGGTGCTTCTTCTCCTTCTTCTTGTCTTTCCTTTTGCTTCCTAATTCTACTACTTTCTCCTTCTCCTTCCTTGTATCTTGCGCCCTCCTAGATGTCTCCTCTCTACTCGTTCTATCCATCTCCTCTTGCATTCTATGTCTTTTCTCCTCTTCTTGTTGTTGAATCACCCATTCTCTATAGCCCTGCTCTACCTCTAGTTTTTTCCTCCTTTCTTCCTCCTCTTCCTTCATTTGCATGTTCCTCCATATTGACTCTAGCATGCCTGACATACCATCTAATTGTCTTTCTAGTCCGGCCACCTTCTCCTCTTGGGCCACTCTCCATTCTTGCCCTCTACTTTTCTTCCTCTCCTCCATTGTTGGGAGGGTGGCATTCTCCCTCTCGTCCTCCATGTGGTGGGTGGTGGTGTCGACGCGGGGAAGCCGCGTCATGTCTTCAGACGGTGGGATGTCGATGTTGGGGCGTCACGCCGGGGCGACGCGACGGGGGCCGACGCGATGCGGGGCGTCGCGCTGTGGGTCGTTCCGACTTCGATTTCTTCGGGGCACTGGATCTTTCTTCCTGCTTCCGTGAGCACTCCTTCACTCCGAGCAAGAGTCGCTTTGATACCAAGTGTGATAAACCTGCACTCGTTACGCACTTAACACGGCACAGAAAGGTAACACGATATATAAGCTCAAGGTATACTCTTGTATTATTCAATCCAAAAAGCGGGACAACGTAGACACATCCCAGGACTACACCCTCGTGACGCCGCACATAAGAGGGTTCACCACTAGGTATAGGGAATCACACGTAGAGTGGAAACAAGGCAGGGCTTTGAGTCACTACTACTCCCTATATAGGTGCAATCGGTAGCAACGGCATGGTATAGCTACAAAGCCCTTACACACACACCCCCTCCCCTCGCCGAAAACCTTCAAGGGCCTCCCCCTGTGCCCACAAAGGGGCCCATCCACTCCATCCATGCACCCGATGGGCGGGTGCAAGGTGCAACACTCCTCGTCATATCCTATTCATCCTATTTACGAAATTACCAAAACTAATAAGACACGTGTAGTTAAATATAGCAAAAGGCATTTTGTATTTTTATCATGTGGTAGAAGCGACCCTTTCTATCTAGATTGACAAGTGCTTGTTCAAGGCACTAGTAAAATGAGTGTTACTAAGCTTAGCAGAGGACATTTAGTGTTTTTAAAATGTAGTAGCTGAGCCTTGCTATCTAGAGTGATAAGTGTATCTTCAAGGAACTACTAAGACACGTGCAATTAAGCATAGTGAAGGGTGTTTAGTGGTTTTATCATGTGGTAGAAGTGACCCTTTGTATCTAGAGTGACAAGTGCTTGTTCAAGGCACTAGCAAGTCACGTTGTTAAGTACAGCAAAAGGTGTTCACTATTTTTATAATGTGGTAGTTGAGCCTTGCTATCTAGAGTGATAAGTGTCTCTTCAAGGCACTAGTAAGACATGTGCAATTAATCATAGCAAAGGGCATTTGGTGTTTTTACAATGTAGTAGAAGCACATTATTCCTCATAATTGTAAAGTGCCCGCCTCCAAGCACGTTTTTAGCGATCCATCAGGACACGAATCTAAGCGAGGCCGCCCGCACTCCCATGGAATGTTATAGGGTTTGCTACCTAGGGTTTCGGAGTCCGCCTCGCAATGGAACGTTCACGGTTGAGCCCACTGGACCGACCTAAAATTAGGATTTCTAGAGGATGAGGTCTCCTGATAGCATTCCAGTGTCGGGACTTAGATATCCCACTTCACGCAGAGGTACCTAAGTTGAAGCAGACCCACACCGCACTTGGTTCAAAGAGAATGGGAAACGAAAGGGATGCATCGCTCAGCCTCTTTGCCTGTAGGGCATAGTCCCATTCTAGTCCCTCTAAAACAACATGAATCGGGTTCCTAACCTATCAATACTTACAGGTCGTACGATCGTAGAACCTTGTGAGAAGTCGCCCAGTCCTTTGGGATCACCCTTTTGTAGGACGGACCCATCGAGAGTTCTGCCTACCCACTTCCCTCATTAGGCAATCTTTAGTTATCTAATTAAGTCCTATCACATTTATGTGTGACATTTTGTGGGAGCTTTCGCTCAACCGTCAAGACCCACGAACTGCTTATTGTTTCAAGCGTTCCAAGCCGAGCACTAATGGCTACCTCTCACATAGCCGACGCGCCATCCATATCTACGGGTGTAGTGAGCTTACCTCCATGCCGATCGAGTTACCTCCTCTCCTATGCACTCCAGTAGCTCCACGATCCAAGTGCAAGCTCCACGCTCCAAACTCCATTGCCGCGAAGAAGAGAAGAGAAGAGAAGAGAAGAGAAGAGAAGAAGAGAGGAGAAGATGGAGAGCTTCTCTTCCTCGGTCCCCCACCCTCACACACTCACTCCCTCACACTCTCACACACTCTCTCTCCTACCGCCCATCTACCTCACACTCTCACATTTCCCTCTGTTTAGCTCCTCCAGCCTAGGCTTTAAGCACTTTGGAAGTGTTGGAGTTGTCAAGGATGCTGGTTGCGGCACCTTCTCCATAAGTGAACTACTAAGGACACGTTCCACAAGGGGCATTGTCACGGCCAGGGGTTGTGACTACTGTGATCCCTGATTGGAAGTAGTAGCAGCTATTTCACTGGACTGGCTACTGTTAATAGATTGCAGTGTCAAGTCCCTAGGGCAATCAGAAGTGGTCGTGTCTTTTGTTGCCCTTTGAGCATTCACTTGTGTAGATCGAGCATGAGTTGATCTAGTCACATTAGGTTACACAGGCATATCCTTGGGCCGAGAGCTACGGATGGTATCATGTCCCACCTCTTGGACATTTGGAAGCTTAGATGGAAATAGAGATTGGGATTGAGCAGCTACACTTGATGACTGCTGTTGTGCTTCTTGTGTCCGTTTAGGGAAAGAGGGTGTAGGAGACTTGGGACTCCTAAGTGGCTCTGACATTGGCTGGAAGATTTGCTCGTAGCTGTTAGGCGATTTTACTATTTGCTTTGTTGAGCATTTAACCTTGCCATGAGCAATGTTGTGCCTATGGTGCCTATTATTCTCTTGGGGAATCAAAGGCTCCTTGGGCACTAGTGGCTTTTGCATATCCTCAACGATTACATCTGATATCTGCTTATCAAGCATGCTAGGCTAAGGATCTACCCTCCGATTGGTCCCGTTTGGTTTCTTGATTTCGACTGTGAGGGGCTCGATCACTCCAATGTTTTTGACTCGAGACTTGGTCTTTTGTTTAGATCTCCTCCTATGCTTCTTTGCTCTTGATACAATCTGGCCTTCAATCAACAGAGGAGGTTTAGCAGGGGGTTTTGGCACCCAAATCCATTGGTTACCTGCATAATACCCTTGAGCACGTAGCAACACTTTGGATATCCATGGCGGTGTTGTGCTGACCCTCCATCGATGCCTTCGTCTGTAAGGCTTGGGCTTCTTTTGGGGTCTTCTATGATATTTGTAAGTCCAAATCCTGTCCTTGGCATTGTCTCCTGACCTTCTTATTTCAGACATGGCCTCACTCACTGGTTCTCATTGTTCAATCTGTGCTTGCATCAACTCTTCCAACAAGTCCTTGCTCTCGTTAGTAGGCTTGACTATTATGCCAGCACCTTCCTTGCCTTTCCCTCGAGGTTCGATGAGGTCACCCTTGCTAAAGGTTGTGACTATTCTCTCCCGATAGTGTCAGCTGTATCCTTTGTGCTGCATAGTCGGCCTCACACTTGGTCACCCTTTTAAAGGGTCTTCCTAGAAGAGTTTCCTTCCCGCAATTAGCATTATTTTGGAGGAACATGAAATAGGATAGGCAAGCTTTCAGTTTCAACTGTCGCAAGGATTTTGCACTTCCCTATGAGTGCTTATGGGTGTCCCTCGTAAGGGCTAAGAGTTGCATTAGTCGATGTGAGCTTTGGTTGGCCTAGTAGGGTCCATACTTCATAGGTCAAGATATTAAAATCTGCTCCTTCATCAATCAGAGCATCGATATTGTGCTCTCTTTTCGCGGTCAGTTTGACCCTAAGATAAGCAGGCGGTACTATGTCTTCATCTTCTGGGTCTTGGCTTATCAATTTAAGCCTTCTAACAAATGCCCTTGGATCCCCAACTGCACGACCAGATGTGGATTATCCACTGATGTCTTAGATTGCCTTTGCAGTGTTATTCAAGGTGCATCTATCGTCAAGAGTATCATATCTAGTCATCCTTGCAGTTGTAGCTTGATGTTGTTGATTTTCGCTTTGACTAGATGCAGTCTGAATGCAATACGTGCGTGTTTTTGCAGTGTGGTCTTTTTGCCCTTGTTGGCTAGATTGGCCCATTAAGGTTCTAGGGTCTATGTTTGTCTCTGTTTGGGTATAGAGCCCCCTCTGCGGGGGGGGGGGGGAGGGGGGCAGTCCCCCCGGTCCATAGGGCCATTATAGTAAATGCCATACATGATTTAAAAGACCGTTTATAGCCAAATTTTGAACTACTTGCTCTAAGTTTCAGCCCAGTGATCGATCTATGATATGGTTTCGGCTCTATATGGTCTCTTGGTCAATTTCACTGTCTTCAAGTTAAAATTTGAAAAATTCTAAATTCGGCCCAATAGATCGGAATTGTAGGGGTCGAGTGCCTGATTTGGCCGTCTGAGGGCCGAATAGAAAGGGCTGAATGTAACTGGTCCAAATGTCAAATTCAACCACTCCGAGGGCCGAGTGGGCCGAGGGCCGAATGGTGAATTCGGTCGGGCCAAATGTCAACTTGTCCGAGTGGGGTTGGGCTAAGTCGGCATGGCCGAGGGGGCCGAATTTCAAAGTTGGTCCAAATGGTCGATTCGGACTGGCCAAGTGGTGGGTGTCTGAGTTGAGTGGACTGAGGGCTGAATTTCGACGCGTTCGAGTCGAGTGGTCTGAGACAGGTGGTCCGAGCGGTAATGGGCCGAGGGCCGATTCTGGGACTCGGACCAAAATCGTCGTCACTCAGACTAGCCGAACGCGGCGCGACTCTGGCCGGCGCAACGATAAATTGCTTGAATCACACGATTCAGGTCTCGGCCTATCACACACACCTCCAGATCAAAGCTATGGATGGAGGGGAAGAGTTGTATATATCTGGAATAGCCAATAAACTCCAAAATGCAAATCGGCAATCGAATCAAACCCTCATGCCCTGTTATGATAACAGAAACCCTGATGCTTGTTTTTCTTCTTTTTCTTTGTTTTTCCCTACCCTAATGCACCCAAATCACAAAGCAAATAACTACCCTACTCCAACATGCTTTTCCAAATCCAAAAAACCAAAAACCTACTTACTAAGGAGATCGAATACCTCTTCAAACTGCCTCCCTTCCTACCTATCTACCTCAAGCACCAATTCGGGGAAAACCCTTACTTCGATGCTCGATTGGAAGCGCACAAGTGCTCAAGGCTTGAATCCATTGGTCCCGGCAATAGAACCAAAATGTGGGAGCTTTTGCTCAACCGCCAAGACCCACGAACCGCTTATTGTTTCAAGCGTTCCAAGCCGAGCACTAATGGCTACCTCTCACATAGCCGACGCGCCATCCATATCTACAGGTGTAGTGAGCTTACCTCCATGCCGATCGAGTTACCTCCTCTCCCGTGCACTCTGGTAGCTCCACGATCCAAGTGCAAGCTTCAAGCAAGCTCCATGCTCCAAGCTCCATTTCCGCGAACAAGAGAAGAGAAGACAAGAAGAGAGGAGAAGATGGAGAGCTTCTTCTCCCCGGTCCCTCACCCTCACACACTCTCTCCCTCACACTCTCACACTCCCTCTCTCAAGCGCAAGCTCAAGCAAGCAAGAAGAAGAAGAAGAAGAGGAGAGCCACTTTTGGCCACACACAAGAATGAGCTTCTCATTCACTTTTCAACTTTATATACAAAACCTAAATCCCTTTTGGACGGTCATCCGCTTATCCCCTTTTTCACATGGCCGACCGTGGCCTAGGCCCTTTTTCCCATTGTCCTCCTATCTTCCTAGCTTCCTTCCTACCACCCATCTACCTTTGCAAATTGCACGGGTGAGAGCCTGGCGCTCCTTAAATTAAATCATGATGCGCTTGCGCTCTTTTACAAAAGTATTGACTTGCGCTTTTCCTTGTGCGCCTTTGTCTTCAGTTTCACTTTGCCTTGACCTTTGTCTTCGGCTTTAGCTTTTCCAGATTTTTCACCTTGTTCGTCTAACGGTTAACACATTTAAAATGAGCTTTCTTAATTAAGCCTTTTAGGGAACATGGTTCATTTGCGTAACTTATGGCACTGACACGACAACAGTTCGAACAGGTTCCTTGGAAGTAAACTTTATATTAGCATCTTAGCTGAGATACATATCTTGTCCAAAAACGATGATTCCCACAGTCCATGAGGATGTGTCTTGTTTCCTCCAAGTTTCTGCCCTTGTACTAGTAAGGGGTCTCGATAATCTATCTCGAGTCACGCAGATCGTTTGAGTAGGACCCGGAGGCATGGAATTTACAACCAGAGCCCCCTGGCATCCAAGCATCCTCCTATGTTCAAACTAACCCACGGAGAGACCTCTCATAGCGGGTTTGGTCCACGTTCCTGTCACGGTTATCTAGAATCCCCTTGGAAAGGGTTGGCAGCCAGCTAGGGGTGGTTTGGCGTGCCCTCCATGAATTCAACCTGATTCATTATACCAAATTCTTTTGTGTGTTTAGGGTCATACGTTTCTTTCACAGACGGTGTTCCTAAATTTACAAGCACAAACAATAGTGAAGGCGAGTGCTCATGGCATCTGCTAAGGTGGAGTTTCCATCTTTGAATGCTTAGCGTTCACCCTTCTTGGTCTTTCTTGCCTTGGTAACAGTTGCCATGACCTTATGAGGGTTAGAGATTACCCTCATTCCGATTGCATTTCTATGTGATAGGAGCGAGCAACTACGCTATTGGATTTATATCCGATAGTTCTCGGATGGTTGCTGCCCCAATTTGCTAGCCTTTAGTCTAGGGTTCTTGTCTTGGGGATACGACACTCGAGTCTTCTTGTATTGACACCGAGTTGTATCATGGATAAAGATGATATCTCCGAGGGTGTTTTGGATTTATCGCGGCCAGTTGTAGGATAGATGCCAATGAGTGGTTTACTAGACTCTTGGTCAACCTATGATTGTAACAATAGCTTGACTTATTTACAATTAAACCCTAAACAAGTCGAGCTAAACCCTAACCTTACGTATCATATAGGGTTTCATTTATTGAACTATCTCAGGCAATTAAGTTTAGCAATTCACATGCGCATCTTAAGTCTATCTTTTAAGATGAATTCCTATCATGTAGTGCAACCAAAACTGTCCGCGATGCCACATAAATCTAGGTGTGAGTCTTTCCTGAGTTGTTGATGCAATGCGGAGCTTCTATTCTTGGAAGTTTATTTCAATGCACTTATGCAAATCATAAATTGTGACTTGTATTTTTCCTTGTGCGAGGAACAAGAAATCATCATGCCTAATGCAAATGCGAGCTACTTCCCTTTAAAGGTTTATAGGATGCTATCCTCTTGCACGGTCTTGCATATTTATACATTAGTAACCTAAGATGCACTTGTAAAAAAAAAAAAGAGCCTAATACTTAGCTTGGTATTGCAACAACCCATAGATACTTAACCGATTCATGGCAACTCATGATCATCACGGACTTGACTCAAGCCTTTACACCCACCTTTCTAGTTATTGCAAATTACGTGATGCAAAAGTATGATTTCTTTCTAATGATGACTATGCTTTATCGTCCCGTTCATAGGGCTTAACATCGTAACGGTACCTGGCTCTAGAGTGTCGAATTAGCGTTATTATCCGATAAACCATTTTTCAGATTCTTTTACCTCTCAAGCATGCCAATGCTAGTGCATAAATCCAATGCTCTACAAATAAAAACAATAGATTCCTTTATTTCAGTGTGCACCAATGCGTAATCTTTGTGCAAATTGTTCATTCAATAACATATCAAAGTGCAATAAAACACAATTTCCAACATGATTTTATAATACAACCTAGCTGGTGGTTAGCTATCATAGATTTTTGCATGAATACTTTTCCCTACCTAATGCAATCGATCTACGTTTTAAAAGATTCCTACCAGAGTCAGATTTATGGAATGCACCTAGTTGCCAAGTGTCGCGGTTCCTTGACCGGTAGCTCCATCGAGTGATGCGGGATTCACGCTCGATTGGACCTTACTTCACTTGGGAGGCATCATGTAGTTTTGATGCGCAAATCGGATGCCGTATGCATATGTAGTGAGTGCCGGAAGGTCCCCAAGAACAAAGAACTCTACTTTTTTCTCAAAATCCAAGAGAATTAGAGTTGCACAACATGAAGCAAAAAGACCAATTGGGTACAATCTCCCCCCATGCCTTGTGTGAGTGCTTCACAAAGCATGTATTTAATATTTTATTAATCTCCAAGCTAAAAAATAGGCCAAATTTACAATTGGCATGCTTTAGCCTTTGTGTTTGCTTTTGTCCAAATAAAGAATAAAGCGATTGGGCGTCCCAAGAGTCGGATTGTGCCCAAATATAATGACCAATAATGAATATTTAAATCGTGTGCCCATGCGCATACAAAATAATAAATATATGTCAAGTGCTTCAATAAATAAGAACGTCAAAATAAATATTGGTGCCACGCCTAAGATGCACACCCATAAAAAATGATAATTTCTTCTAAATAACTTGAATACACACTATCACCCAGTGTTTCCCAGCGCCACCACCGCTTGCTCTACACATCAACTGAAGCATTCACAATTGTTAGAAAATAAATAAAATTAAATCGACAAAAGTGAATACCTAGCAATCTTCAGCTACAAAATAAATAAATAGGTTGAAACTCTATCCTAACCTTAATTTAATACGAGTGCACACTCAAAATTCATAAACCTCCATTAATTTAAATATGTATTTTGTGGAATCACCTGCTATGGAATCACCCACTTGCACATTAAATTAACGTGACACCCAAAAAGGACAAGCGTTCCCATCAACTTTTCGCACAAGGAATCCACCTTGTGTACGAGCCTCGGCAAATTAATATAATTTTACATAATCCACTGTAAAACCTCACGGAATCCACTGTGGAATATGCCTCATGGCATCATACCCCCGGGGTGGGATAGCAATTGAGGCTCAATTGCTATTAGCTCAATGTGGAGTGAGCAGTGAGGGGTAAGCACTTAGGTCACGAGCGTACATCCATTGGGCTTCTTCAACTGGATAATTTTTAAATTTCACCAAATATCTAGAATATCTACGGCCAGTTCTAGTGGTCATAAAGTTGGTATTTAGAATAATCTCAAGTTCAAGGATTTCAGTTTCTTCTTCTAACAAAGGAGGATTTTCATAGATGGGGTGGACAGGTAATTGGCCTTTGAAAGTTCATAATAAATTGATATGAAAAGTATTGTGGATTTTCCAATGTTGGGGTAGTTCTAATTTGAAGGCATTGTCATTAATTTTGTGAATGATTTTGAAAGGTCCATAAAATCTAGGAGATAACTTTACAACAGGGTGTTTCTCAACACTTTGTAGTCTTCTCTTTTCAATGCATAACCAAGCGTAATCATCAACTGTGAAATTCATAGCTTCTCTTTTCTTGTTTGCCTATTTAGTATATGATTGTTGGGCTTTCACAATCATATCTTTAACTTCATAAAAAATAGTAGCATGCATATTGGCAATATCATCAGCAGCCTTAACTTTGTTTGACAATGAAGTAATAGGTGTAGGCAATCTATATCCATAAATGATTTCAAAAGGCGCTTTTCGTGTAGCTGTATGTGGAGTGTTATTATATGTAAATTGAAGTAAATACAAGTGTGTATCCCATGTTTATGGTTTTGAAATTGTGTATGCACGTAAAAGATTCAAGATTGTACTGTTTGTAGCTTCTGTTTGCCCATTTGTTTCAGGATGAAATACAGATGAAAAATCAATATTTGTTCCTAAATTAGGAAACAAAGTAGTCCAAAAATTATTGCAGAATCTAGAATCACGATAAGAAATAATAACCTTTGGTAAACCATGGTTAGTGAAAATAGTTTTCAAAAACAATTGAGCAGCTTGAGATGCAGTTAATGTTTTCTTGCATGGAATGAAATATGCATGTTTGCTAAACCGATCTACAATAGTCCAAATCATATCGCGATTAAGTTGAGTGTTAGGCAAACCAGTAATAAAATCCATTGAAATATGTTCCCATGGTCTTTCAGGAATTGGTAAAGGCATTAACAAACCATATTGCTTACCATGGTGTCGCTTAACTCTTTGACAAATTAAACACTCAGATATAAAGTTAGAAACATTAGATTCCATTTGTGGCCAGTAAAATCTTCAACCAATGTACGTAAAGTGAAAATAATACCTCTATGGCCTTGATATGGGGGACAATGAATTTCGTGCAACACAAATGATCTAAATGGAATAGTTGCACATAAACTTTTCTCATAAAATATAAATCCATCAGCATAAGACAATGAATCAATTGGAATCCAGTTATTGGCAATTAATTTATTCCAATCAGCTTGAAAACTAGGGTCTTGGTCATAGGTATCTTTCATAGGGATAAGGGAATCAAAAGAGATTACAGAGATATTATGAATAGTTGGTCTTCTATTCAAAGCATCGGCAACAAATTTTCTTTTACGGGTTGATATTGGATAAGTGGATGAAAACTTTGAATAAAAGCAGCCCATTTAATACGACGGTCAGAGATTTTGTGTTTGACTAAGGAGATGTTTGATACTTTGTTGGTCAGTTTTAATCATGAATTCAGATCCCATTAAATAGTGCTTCCATTGACGTAAAGCTTGTACTACAGCTAGCAATTTCTTATCATAGGTAGAATACTTGAGTTCAGAGGGTTTAAGCTTACAGCTAGAGTAGGCTATGGGATGAGAATCTTGCATAAGGATAGCTCCTATTCCAGATCCACTAGCGTTAGTGACTACTAGGAAAAATGGTCTATTAAAGTCAGGGAGTTGTAATACAAGAGCATGTGTTAAGGCATGTTTTAATAAATCAAAAGACTTTTGCTGATTTTTAGACCAATTATATATAATACATTTCTTTAATAATTTTTTCAAAGGTAATGCAAGCAATGAAAAATTTCTAACAAATTTTCTGTAAAAGCTAGCAAGACCTAAGAAAAAATGTAATTCATGTACAATTTTAGGTATCGGCCAATTCAAATTTACTTCTATCTTTTTAAGGTCAACTTTAATACCTTCAAATGAAACAATATGTCCTAAGTATTCAATTTGGGTTTGGAAAAATTCACTCTTTTCAGGATTAGCATATAATTCATTTTCTTTCAATAATTTAAAAATCAAGAATAAATATTTATAATGCTCGTTCTCATTCTTATTGAAAACCAGTATGTCATCAAAGAAAACAATGACACAATGCTGATGCTTCAAAAATATGCGATTCATCATACGTCTGAATGTGGCTGGTGCAATAGTTAAACCAAAAGGCATAACAAGGAATTCATAATGTCCAAATTGAGTTCTAAATGCAATTTTGAAAATGTTAGATGTGTCCAGTCGTACTTGATGGTATCCAGATTTAAGATCTATTTTGCTAAATTTTGCAGCCCCTTGTAGTTTATCCATGAGGTTGTCTACCCTAGGGATCGGATATCTATTCTTGATAGTGATCTTATTTAGGGCACGATAATCAATGCACATCCTATAGGTGTTGTTTTTCCTTTTAACTAATAGGACAGGTATACCAAATGGAGAATTATTGGGCCTAATGAGTCCTCGGATTAACAATTCTTCAACTTGAATTTGAATTTCTTTTTGTTCAATTTGATTATGTCTATAAGGTGCTTTACATAGTGGTTGAGAAGGAATTAAGTCTATTTTATGATCTTCAGGACGTGTGGGTGGTAAACCAGGTGGTAAGTCAGCAGCAAAACAATCTTTAAATTGTGAAAGAAATTGTGCGTGCCTAGGATGCATCTTATTTTCTTTAACTTCAATTTCATTCACCCAGATTAAGTAGGATTTGCTACCTTTTCTTAATGCACGTTTAGTCTATGTATAACTAAGCAATGGAAAATTATCAGAAGTGTGCATACCATGTAATGTGATTTGTTTTCCATTAGAATGAATCTTCATTGAATGCGTGGAATAATCTATATCGGGATTATACTAATGACGCCAAGGCATTCCTAAGATAATGTCACTGGATTGCAAAGGCACAACTAAGAAATTTCTACGTTCAACATAATCACCAATTTTAATTTCTAAGTCATGCACTTCTTGTGTTCCATTGTATCTAGTGCCTAAGAATGCAGCCTTGATGCGATAATGAGTGGAAATAGTATGTAAATTCAATTCTTTGACCAATTTTGCAAAAATAAAATCATGTGTGCTCCCATCATCATGTAAAACAGTTTATTCTTTACCATGCACAAGACATTTCATTGTTAATAAAGAATGGGAATTTGGTATACCTGGTAAAGTATCTGAAGTAGTACCGTTATCATTATCGTCTTTCGTAAAATTTGGCATTTCTTCATGGTCTTCATCTTCAGTTG
The DNA here is from genome assembly GCF_053477565.2 of Lygodium microphyllum. NCBI lineage: Eukaryota > Viridiplantae > Streptophyta > Polypodiopsida > Schizaeales > Lygodiaceae > Lygodium > Lygodium microphyllum. The sequence continues at coordinate 122,804,072 of NC_141154.1, forward strand.
CTCCCAAGTAGTTGATGCGAACAGTTAGCTTTTTGGATTGACAATTCACCGCTAGATGTCCAGGTTGATGGGATTTATAACAGTCTATGGATTTGGCTTTAGAAACATTATTGGTAATAGCAGGAAGTTTAGGAATGTTGGGATTTGACTGAAAAGATGACTTAGGATTTGGATTTGTGTTTGATGGTAAAGCAGGGGGTCGTGTCCAAGATTTACGGAATGAAGATGGAACACAGCGGTTTTGATTGAATCTTTGAAAGTTAGAATTGAATTGCTTTGTATCGAAGTTACCATTGTTTAAGAATTGTTGTGGTCGCTTCTCTCGTCCTTGAGTTTTATCTTCAGTATCATGGACCAAGGAAATCACATCCTCGAGAGTCGTTGGCTTGAACATGTTCACTTTCACATAGAAGTGACCAAGCAAACCAGACATAAACTTGCACTTATGGGTCACCTCAGGTATATCTTCGAGCATTCGAAGTTGCAATAAAGTATTCTAGAAACGCTCGGTATATTGTGAAATAGGCTCATGATCTCTTTGTTGCAGAAGATCCCACTATTTGATTGCTTTTTCGTGGAACTAGGGTGCAAGAAAATTCTGTAAAATTTTATTTTGGAAAGTCTCCCAAGTAGTAGGACAATCAATGCTTTTGTGGACAACAGTCCACCATAGCGATGCTCTATCCACTAAATGATTAGTGACACACTTAATTTTGTCTTTTTCGGCATACTGTTCTTCATGGAAATAATCATCAAACTGACTGATAAAAGCAAGTGCAGTATTTCCATCACGTAACCCATTGAAAGTAGGAAATTTGAAATTTCTTTTACTTATCTTGACTTCTTTCCGAATAGATTGTGCTTCAAGTGTCGCATCAATCGTACATCGTATAGTATCTTCAGGTTGTGGTCCATCTTGATCGGCAGTAGATCGTTGAAGACTGGCCCATTGAGCTTGCAAAGTTTGACGTGCTCTTCGTTCCTCTTGAAGCTGCATCATAATCAGGTCCAGTTTTTGCTCCATCATTGGTTCCGATAAATCACCCTTGGCCATAAAATCTTCCATATTTTGATCGGTCATCCTACAAAATTTTAAACAACCTCAAAAACTTGAAATCCTGTTAGATAGGATGAGCGTAGCTCAAGGTCGGGTTTACAAGGCTTACTTAAAAAAAAAAGTGGGTTTTTAGCAATCTTTCTTCTCCGCGGTTACGAAAATTGATGTCGGCCTTCTTCCGAGCGGATACGTCTTCCGTATAGTCTACGTGTGATTCTCTGATTGCTGAAATTCGTCTTTGTCACAATGCAGGTGTGAACAGGGGCTTGCAGGGAGGTCGAAAATTGATTCAAGATTAGCCAGTGTGAGCTGCTACTATGGGAGAGATTGAAGAGTGGAAGCTTTAAGCTTAAGAGCTTAAAGAGTTTTAAGATTTAACTTTAAAAGCTTAATTAAAACGTTCTTTTTTAAATCATCATGACCAGGACGGCAGTGGCTTTTTGGCGACGTCAACGCTGATCAATTTGTCCTACCACCATCGATTCTTGAATTTTGAAGCTTAAGTTTATTTCTTAAGCTTTATTAAGCTTATACTCCCAAACTTAATCACCTGGTTCTCTGTTAACAAGACTACTTTTGCAAAGGAGCTTGGGAGGTAGTCCTTCGCCGTCAGAGACTGGTCCTTCACGATCCGACTGCGTAGCAAAGGGTTCTTCACCACCAAGAACACGCTGGTATTGACAGATTATCGCGAGACTGACTGTAGAGCCCGTTCGTTCCAAGAGATTCGCCTTCGCACGAGATGGTAAGCGATTGGAAGCCCTCGATCTCAGCTTCGCTCCGATATCACTAATGCGCAAATCAGATGTCGTATGCGTATGTAGCGAGTACTGGAAGGTCCCCAAGAACAAAGAACTCTACTTTTTGCTCAAAATCCAAGAGAATAGACTTGCATGACATGAAGCAAAAAGACCAATTAGGTACAATCTCCCCCGATGCCTTGTGTGAGCGCTCCACAAAGCATGTATTTAATATTTTATTCATCTCCAAGCTAAAAAATAGCCCAAATTTACAATTGGCACGCTTTAGCTTTTGTGTTTGCTTTTGTCTAAATAAATAATAAAGCGGTTGGGCGTCCCAAGATTCGGGCTGTGCCCAAATACAATGACCAATAATGAATATTTAAATCGTGTGTCCATGCACATACAAAATAATAAGTATATGTCAAGCGCTTCAATAAATAAGTGCGTCAAAATAAATATTGGCACCACGCCTAAGATGCACGCCCATCAAAAATGATAATTTCTTCTAAATAACTTGAATACACTCTATCGCCCAGTGCTTCCCAGTGCCACCATCGTCTGCTCTACATCAACTGAAGCATTCACAATTGTTTGAAAATAAATAAAATTAAATCGATAAAAGTGAATACCTAGCAGTCTTCATGTACAAAATAAATAAATAGGTTGGAATTCTGTCATAACCTTAATTTAATATGAGTGTGTACTCTAAACTCATAAATGCCCATTAATTTAAATATGTATTTTGCGGAATCACCCTCTATGGAATCACCCACTTGCACATTAAATTAACGTGACGCCTGAAAAGGATAGGCGTTCCCATCAACTTTTCACACAAGGAATCCACCTTGTGTACAAACCCCGATAAATAAATATAATTTTACAGAATCCACCGCAAAACCTCACAGAATCCACCATGGAATATGCCTATTGGCATTAAGTTCGGCTTTTTCTTCGCAGATACACACATGAGCTACAAAGGAGTTGACTCCCCGCAAGGGGAAACAGACGTGGGAATCCTCTCAAAGGGGGGGAGAGGAAGCTTGAAAGCTTCCAAGGAGATTCCCCCTTTCTCTCTCTCCCTCTCTCTTTCTCTCTCCTCTCCCTCTCTCCCTCTCTCTCCTCTCACTCTCACTCTCACTCTCACTCTCACTCTCACTCTCACTCTCACTCTCACTCTCACACATACACACACACACACACACACACACACACTCTCTCTCTCTCTCTCCTTCAGCCAGTCTCAGCAGGGGAGAATAATATTAATAATGCCCTTCTTCTCTCATCTAAGGGGGGGGGATTTATAGTAGTATTCGAGGGGGGGAGAGGGAAATGGCCTGGCATGGAGGCCCCCCCTCCCTTTATCCCCATCAAGGTGACCAGGTGGATGGCTGCCATGCAAAATATGGTGGAGGGGGAAAAAATAAAAAATCATTTAATTAATAAAAAGGGAGGGCCTTATGGTCACAGGTGGGAGAATATTACATTCTTCCCCCCTTAAGGAATCGAGATGTCCTCATCTTGAAAGGAATTGGGGGTATTGTTGGTTGAGAGTACTCTCGTCAATCCATGTGGCATCTTCTTCTGGATAGTCCTTCCACTGGATGAGGTACTCTTTGAGAGTTCTACTCCTCAATCTCTTTTCTCGAATGTCTAGGATTCTATCTGGCCAGAGCTCAAGGACTCCTTGGCTTGGCATTACAACTTGTTGATCATTGAGTACTTTGCTAGGATTGGATACATATTTCTTTAGTAGACTAACATGAAATACATTTTGAACATTTTACGTTCTCAGGGAGTTGGCGTTTGTAGGCATTGGGCCCTATGCACTTGAGGATCCTATAGGGCCCGCAATACCTTGGACTTAGTTTCTTAAATTCTCCCAATGATAAGGAACTCTTCTTGGCTCATATATGAATAAAAACCATATCTCTCTCTTTGAAGAGTCGCTCTTGTCTATTTAGATCTGCATAGGCTTTCTGCTTATCCTTGGCGGCTCTAGTGTCTCGTCTAATGGGCTTGATCTGCTCATTCAATTCCTCGAGCATTTTCTGTGAAGCTTCTACCCTTAAGGTAGGATCTGAAAAATTCAATGGAGTACGACAATCATGCCCATATAATGCTTGAAAAGGTGTCATTTGAATGCTTTGTTGGTAGGAAGCATTATAGGCGAACTCTACCAATGGTAGATATTGGATCCACTTTCTCGGTTCACGACAACAATGTGCTCTAAGAATATCTTCAATGACTTGGTTGACCCTCTTTGTTTGGCCATCAGTTTAAGAGTGATAGGCTATACTGAAACAGAGTTGAGTCCCAATGGCCACGAATATCCCTCTCTAGAAGTGAGATGTGAAGAGGGAGTCACGGTCACTAACGATCCTTCTAGGTAACCCATGGAGTTTGAATATCTCCTTGATGAATAATCTGGCAATATCTGAAGCTTTATAGTTTGTCTTGATTGGAACGAGGTGTGCAACCTTGGTGAGCATGTCTACTATAACTATAATTTAATTGTAGTCTCCTTGCATTGAAGGTAACCCAACAACAAAATCCATGTTGATAAATTCCCACTTCATTTGGGGAATGTCAAGAGGTTGCAGCTTCCTAGGCATCTTGACATGCTCTGCCTTAATGCATTGGCAAGACAAACATTTCGTGACATATTTGAGCACGTCTCCCTTAAGCCTTTAGCTCTTGCTGAGCATGTTGAGGTCTTGACGTATCCAGGATGGCCCAAAAAGGGGGAGTCATGTGCTTCCCAAAGTATTCTTTGTTTGAGTTTCTTGCTTGAGGGTATGCATAATCTTGTCCTAAAATAAACAAGTCCCTCATTGACGGAGAATTCTTGTTACTTGACCTTAAGTCCGGAGTTTTGGTCCTTTTCCAAAATCTCCCTTATCATCTTCAGATATTTTGGGTCATGGCTAGCTTATTCCTTAGCTGGCATGCATCATTTTTGCCTGCAGCTGGATCTCTGGATCAGGGATGTCTGCCAAGTTGACTCCGTCGTTGGTGTGGACTTTTACCTTGTCCATTCCCAACATGGCGTAGACGTCCCTTTTCGGCTTCTTCTCCACCTTGTTCGGAAGTTCCAGAGCTCGTTCTACCAGTTCAGGGGTCAGCTCAACCTGCACCTGTTTGGTGGCTCCTGCGTCCCGTACTGTGATGGTGCCTCTGTTTTTGTTGAAGGTGTGTAGGAACTCTGCGCACAGGGCATAGTCTATTCTCCGGCCCACTGCTTCCAGGTACCGTTGTAAGTGGCATTGCTCCATGATTCGTCGCACCGCTGGTTCCTCAATAACCACATCCTCCAAGTTGAATATATGGCGGAACTTCAGCTGATTGAATGCTCTGGTTTCCACCATGAGGCCGTACCGCGCCTGTTCCTCCTCCGAAAAAGGGAGTTTGCCCACTTTGTCTTGGCCTGCCATGGTCACTACCTGTACATCCAGTCAACTCGCTCCTTAGTATTTTTGACAACCAATTTGTAGGACAACCATAACAGACTTCATCATTTGTAATCATTATATATATATATATATATTCAACTTCTTTCACCTGTTCCTGCATGGCATTTTAATTTGGAGGTTTTTCATGCGTGGTTCACTTTTAGTTTTAACTTTCATGCTTGGTTTGCTTTTTAGATTTACTGATTTACTGCCCCACTAATTTCCTGCCCACCTTTCCTTGGAGGAAAAGAAAAATCCGTCCCAGGATTGGGGTGTGGGCTCCATGTGTTCAGGTTTTTTTGTGGAGGAGCCAATCGTAGAAGTTGGGGTTATATTCGAGGTGTGCAGCGTGGTCCAGGTCACAGGGTCGGATGTCTACGTGGGTGATGTATGTGAGGACATCGGTAAGGAAATCTCCGGAGTTGATCCGACTTGCGATGTGGAGCTCCTCTTCTGTCAGGATGCGATCGAGATAGGGGTGTCCTAAGATATGATCGTCCATGGTTCGACCTCGAAGAGTGGTTAACACTCGATACGAGGTGGGCGCGACGTATGTGGGATCATACTCGGCCGTCTTGATGGCTCGGCGTTGTTCGGCGTTGGTCATTGTGCGGCATCCTTCTGTTGTCCACTTTAATCGAAGAGCGTACCATTGCTTCAAGAAGGGAGATTCGGTGTCCGCGAGGTGGGACAACCTTGCTGTTTCTTGGTTAGTGAGGCTGGACATCGTGCACGGGTCAAACAATGAGATGAGGCGTTGCCTAATGGCTTGCTCTTCGGAGACCTTGCGAGCGAGTAGCTCAGCGGCAGAGCGTGAAGCTTGTGCGAAGGCAAATTTGAAAGTCTCCCAAGAGCAAGGCATAGTGCGCACGTCCGTTGCAAGGGGTTCCGCTAATAGTCCCAAGTCTAGGCGGTCATAGCTAAGGGCCAGTGCCACAAAAGTGGCGTCGAGTTGTTTGATGCAGTCCACAACATCAACCCCCATGTCCTCAGCGAGGTCCGCGGCCAGCGTTAGGAATGACTTCCGTTCATAGGAAGGCTTAAGGCCGTCGGGTGGTTGAGGTTTGCTGGGGCTAGAGGTTCGGTCGGCACAGAGCTGCCGGTGGGGGCCTGTTTGAGTCAGCGGCTTGGCCAACGGTTGAATGGATGGGTCAGGGTTGATCTTAGGAACCGTGCTAGGGCGGTCGGCAGGGCTGCTGGGTTGCGGGCCAGGGTGGTTGGGTGATACCGCCGGCAGTAGTGGCCGGTGCTTGGGCCGTTGGGCGTGTATGACGCCTGTGGGATGACTCTCAAAGGAGTCGGATGACTGGGATGGATTGTGCGGTTCGTGGTCTTGAAGTGTCAGAGGACCGGACTTTACGATTGACGTAGGAGCAGGGCCTGTGTCAGTTGGGACCTTGGGGATCCACAGCAAGGCATTCCCTTCATAGTAGCCTTGTGCATGCAGCAGGGTTTTAGGAACCCATATTTTCTTATCCACGCGGCGCTTGTGATGACGGTGTTTTGGTCTTCTAAGTTTAGGTTTGTATGTGTTTCGCGGATCCGCGCGTCTAGTTGTAGACTGATCCCACAGCTTTTTCGGCACCCAGTGCAAGCGAGTCTGTTGGGGTTTTGCCTTAGGTTTGGCGGGTTGCGGTGCATGGGGATCTGGGTGTAGTAGATATGCGCGGCCCTCTTTCTTAGTCCTGTGTGCAACCATTTCTAATGGTTGTCCGTTGAGCAATGCTGGGGTTACGAGGCGCTGGTTGAAAGTTGTGACAATTGCCACATTTCCGATTGTTAGGTGGATGCGTTGTAACTCATAATCAACATTGCAGCGGGTCTGCTTTTTAAAAGTTCACCCGAGCAGTGACTCTGCGCATGCCTTCCTAGCATCGGGTAGGACATAGAACAACATGGGAATAGTTTCAGTCTCGATAGAAACTGCAACCCTGCATGTGCCAAGGAGCAGGTAGGATTGGGCCCCATATGGGTTCAATCTGGTTGCTGTGGGATGAAGTGTTGGAGCGCCAAGTTGGGTCCAATGCTCATGCGTCAAGATGTTAAAATCCGCCCCCTCGTCGATCAGGGCATTGAAGGAGCACGTTTGCTTGGCCGTGACCGTGATGCGGAGGTAGGCGGGTTCTACAAGCTCGTCCTCATTTTCTTCGATTTCTGTAAGTGTGGCTACTCGTATTTTAACGAGCGTTTCCACCATTGGTTGTTCATGCAGTGGGTGCGTGGGCAGATAGTACTTTTTGATTCGACTGCCGTTAAAGAAGCCGATTCCCTCTCCATCCAGTGTTTCCAGCTCGACATTACCAGTACGGCTTGTACATAGAGTACAACAGGATGAGGAATAGATGTTATCTCATCCTATACCCATCATCTTCCGGTAGAATATGATACCGAAGGGCGAGAGATTGAACAAATCCGAGCGGATGCAAAACCACAGCCAAGGCCGGCCCTCTGGATGGACCAAGGGGTCATGTGTGCGAAATGCAATCGTGCGTGGTTGGAACAAATGGGGGCTGTAGATTTTAAGCAGGCCGGCCTGACCCAACCAAAAGCGGCAGCCCTGCTTAGAACCGAGTCGCCCTCCGAACTGCGGCCGCCAGGAGAGACCACCTCCCCTAGTGAAAATGAGGAATTCGACTCTGAATCTAAAGTTACTTCGGAGGATGACCCGGAAATCCCTAGGCCACCCACGGCCAGACGCACCAGGGGAGATCTGCCCATCCACCTGAGGCGCCGACGACTACGACAGAATAAAACAGAGCGCTCCAACGACATGCGATCGAAAGAACAACGAAAGCCGCGAGACCTCCCTAAGCGCTTTTCGAAATTCAAAAAAGGGGGCAGGGTGGTGGTTCTGCTAAGTGCCAAACGCCAAGGGCAAGTCCGCGAACCCATCGAAGGGCCAGTCAAGGTCAAGGAGATAAACCTAGCCCTGGAACGGGAAATCCCCCGACCGGTGTTCATTGCCGAGGACCTGACCACGGAGGAAGAATCCAACCTCATCACTCTTTTGCGGGAGTACCGGGATGTGTTTGCTTGGTCCCTAGACGAGCTACGAGGGGTGGACCCGAGTGTTGTGACTCACAACATACCCATGACGACGGATGCAATGCCGGTCAAGCAGCGACCATACCCCATGAATCCCAAGTACGCCCATGCTGTCAAGGAGGAAATTGACAAGCTAATGCAAGCCGGGTTCATTTACGAAATTGAGCACACGGACTGGGTATCACCCATAGTCATTGTGATGAAGAAAAACGGCAAGATTCGAGTGTGCGTCAATTATAAGAAAGTAAACGCAACGACAAAGAGAGACAACTACCCCTTACCATACACTGAGCACATGCTTGAGAGGGTGGCAGGTGAGGAAGCCTACAGTTTCCTGGATGGCTTCTCGGGATACAATCAGGTGCAAGTGCACCCTGCAGATAGGCATAAGACCGCCTTCGCCACTGAGTGGGGCGTCTTTGCCTATGTAGTCATGGCATTCGGGCTAACCAATGCCCCCGCCACCTTCCAACGCCTCATGTGCACCATATTCAAGGATATGCTTCGCAAGGAGTTGGAGGTCTTCGTCGATGACCTGTGTGTCCATTCGGCTTGGAACCAGCATCTCGAAAAACTCCGCGCGGTCTTTGAACGGTGCCGTTTATATCGTCTCTCTCTCAACCCCCTGAAATGTCAGTTTTGGGTAAAGCACGGTTGCATCTTGGGACACGTGGTGTCCAAGAATGGCATTGCCACGGACTTCTCAAAGGTCAAGGTTATCGTGGACCTCCCACCCCCAAGTAATTATAGGGGGGTTCAATGCTTCTTAGGTCACACAGGATACTACCGGCGGTTTGTACTAAACTACGCGCTGATCGCTAGGCCATTGTACAAGCTGCTAATTGCCTTCGAGTGGACCGAAGCCTGCCAGCGAGCCTACGAGGAACTGAAAAAAGCCCTAACGACAGCACCTATCCTACGACCCCCAGATTGGACCATGCCGTTCCACGTACACATCGACGCTTCTAAGTTCGCCGTGGGGGCGGTGCTGTGCCAACCAGGTGAGCATAACTTAGATTACCCAGTGAGTTTTGCAAGTAGGCAGCTCACTGAAACAGAGATGAACTATTCAACAAAAGAAAGGGAGGGATTAGCTATGGTGTTCGCCGTGAAGAAGTTCCGGCATTACCTCCTTGCCACCCCCTTCACCTTCTTTGTCGACCATCAAGCTCTACTCTACCTAGTCAACAAACCTTGCGCTACAGGACGTATAGCACGATGGCTTCTCCTGCTCCTAGAGTTCGACTTCTCAGTAGTAGTACAGAAGGGAAAACAACACTACATGGCTGACCATCTGTCCCGAATACCCACAGGAGAAGCTGCTGGACAAGGCATAGTGGACGAATTACCAGATAGCCACTTATTCCGCATGTCCAGCAAAAAAGACCTATTCAGGGCCGACCTGATACCATATTGGGCAGACGACATAGTCCAAGTACTCGAGCAGGGGCTGCCCGAACGACCAATGGAACGGGCATGACTTAGGCGATTAATCCTGAAAATCCAGCCTTATCAGTTGATTGCAGGCCAGCTCTATAGGCTAGGGCAAGACGGTCTGCTACGTAGATGCGTATGTGAGCATGAGATGCACGATGTGCTCTCAGAGGCGCACAACGGCATTGCAGGAGGACACTTTAGCGGGGATACGACAGCACGGAAGGTGTTGCAGTCCCAGCTATGGTGGCCCACACTCTTCCGGGATGCCTCACAATTTGTCAAACACTGCGATGCGTGCCAACGGACGAGGGTCCCAATCCGTAAAGATCAGATGGAGTTAACCCCGGTCATCGCTCGCCAACCTTTCGAAAAGTGGGGTATTGACTTCATTGGACCCATCAGCCCTGCGGCACAATATTCACAGGCTAGATATATAGTGGTAGCCACGGACTACCTCACCAAATGGGCGGAGGCGAGAGCCACGCGGAAAAACGATGCTAGGACAACTGCCAAGTTTTTATGGGAACAAGTGATCTCGCGTTTTGGGTGCCCCATCGAACTGGTCAACGAGACCAGGGAACGCATTTCATCAACGAAGTGATAGCCCATCTCCTATCCACATTACTCATCATCCATCGCAAATCCTCACCATACTACCCTCAGGCTAACGGCCAGGCTGAGTCAACCAACAAAATTCTCATCACTGTCCTGACCAAAGTTATCTCAACCTCACGAAGTGACTGGGATAACAAGTTGATGGCGGCCCTGTGGGCCTACCGAACAGCTTATAAGACGGCCGTCGGACAAACGCCTTTCAGGCTAACCTATGGGACCGAAGCTATTCTCCCCCTAGAATTCTTTGTCCCTAGCCTGCGGATAGCACTACAAGAACGATGGGAGGGGAGGGAGGCATGGACACAACGCTTAGTCGAGCTAGAACGCCTATCGGAGGTACGTCTGCTAGCCACCCATGCGCTTATTTGTGAGAAAGCTAGACACAAAACCTGGTTTGACAAGCACGTCAAGCAACGAGAGTTTGAGCCGGGCGACCTAGTGCTCCTCTATTCAGTTAAAGGACACAAACAGAAGCCTTTACCTTTTCTATGGCTTCCAATTGCCGCCTGGGGTGTGGGTATTCCCCCACCTTAGCGCTCTCCGGTTGCGCAGTTCTAGGGGCTGAAGTTTCTGCCTCTGCATCTGAGACTTTCTTGCCGTGGGGCAAGGTCGTGATGCTGTCGGTTTTTAGTGCGACCTTAGCCTCTGACCTCTTCTTCTTCCGCCTACGGCTTTTCTTTCCTACAGAGACAGCGTCGAGGTTGCTAGGTCCTGGCAGAGAGACGCCGGCCTGCTTCGTTTGTGCTCGGGTCATCACTCGTAGAGGGATAGGTGTGGCCTCCCCATCGGGGTTTTCAACACCAAACAGTCCCAGCGGGACGGATGGCAAATTAGCCGTCCCAGAAGGCGGCTTCCGCTTTGGGCAATCTATAAAAAGATGAGTGATTCCGCACTCTGCACACCTTTGGTCGGCTTTGTCCCTATTTTGCTGCTCTCTTTCTGGGCACCTTGACGCGACGTGGCCGGGATGTCCACACGTCCAACAAGTGACTGGATTCGGTGGCTGCCCTCCCAGGCCTCTACCCCGTCCTCGTCCTAGTGCCATCACCGGTACTGGTCGATAATCCATGAGGATTGCATTGCCCTTGTCGTCATGCGAGACGTACGGGTATATGTAGGGTTCTTCGTCACTGGGCTCCTCTACGTAATGCACAGGAGCATCGCTCGGTGGGTGGGTCACATAGGGACTAGGTGGCCTAGGGATACCGGTAGGGTTTATGTCCAGCCTAGGGACCGCTGGCTTCGTATCGTTAGGTGCTGGTAGGGCAAGAGGAGCTCCCCTTCCGTATAATGGCTGTGGCCTGTTAGCCGGATGGAGCTGGCCGTAGGGCTGCGTGTACGGCGGACTTCGTGGTAGTCTGCAGTGTGCGGCATCATGGCCGAACCTTCCGCAGTTGGTGCAGGGTCTCGACCTAGGGTCCTGACATTCTGCTGGCAGGTGGTTTCCTCCGCAGTACACGCACTGGGTGTGCTGACGCGTAGGTCGCCTTAACATGTCCTGTATTTTGGCCAGTTCTGTCTTGACCTCGGCCAAGCCATGGTCTGCCTCGGCGGACTTCCCCTTATCGTGGGATGACGTGTTGGATCGCTCGCTAGAGGTTGGCGTTTGTTCTAAACTCCGTGGGTTGACTTCTTCCGGGTTTGAGCTCCTGGAGCTCCGCTCCCTCAGCTGGTCATCGACCCTAATGGCCTCCTAGAAAACTCTAGCCACCACGTCCCTTTGCAAGCTCGAGTTGCCCGCTAGTGCTTTGTACAATTCTTCATCCCGAATCCCGCTGATGAACACGGTTGACACTGCCCTGTCGGTCGGTCTTTCGCCCAAGGGGATTCTCTTAAGGAGACTTCTAACGTGGGTGACGTAGTCGCGGATGCCCTCCTTCTCCTTCTGCTTGACGTTCATCAGACGCACTAGCAGGTTGTCAGAGTATCCGGGTTCGGTAAATCTCTTAACGAAGAGATCCTTGAGGTTATTGAAGTTGGCTCGTTCTACATTATCTAGACTTGTATACCACGTCCTACCCTTATCGCTTAAGCAAAGTCCGAATGCTTGCGAACGCTGGGTCTGGTCATTGAGGCCATTGGCTTCGCAGACCTGCTCGAACTGCTCGACAAAGCTGTACGGGTCGTCCGGTGGTTGGTACTTGTCGAGTTGCTTAGCGACAATAGGTATTTTGGCTTGGCTCTTTGAGCCCTGGGTTGCCCCTAGTCCTGCAAGTAGCGAGGTTGCTAGTGCAGCGGCATTTTGTTTCGCCGCGGTGTTATCGAACAGCCGTTTCATGAGGAGCTCGCCCAGCGTCAGGTCTCCCTCGAGTGCTCTCTCCTGGTCTGTTCGGTTTCGGCCAGCCAAGTTCAGCACTCGCTGCACCTCATGCAACTCCATGCTTTGCCTTAGGCTCCTGGCTTGTTGGTCCCTATTATAGTCTGCTATGCCCTGCAACGCCTTGCGGGCTAGCCTCCTCTCCTCCTCTAGGTCTGCAATAATTGCCTCCGCTGTCCTGCCATGGTGTTCGTACCGGGCGTGCGCATCGTAACTGCTCACCATTTGCTGTATGGCTTCCGAAAACGTGCTAACATCTAGCTCCCCCGCAAACCGATGATCTAGAACTCCCTCTGTCATGGTGAAATCTTTACGCCTGGTTGTCAGTCAAATCCTTGTCGCTGTTGCTCCTTGCTTGATCCTGCCCTGTGCTCTGCGCGTCTGTCACGCTTGGGTTTTCTCCTAGTGGTGGGTTTTTTTGGCAATTTATCTGAGTGAGTTCTTTTTAATTTTTGAATGCAGTGCTCAACTTAGGGCCACTCGTAATTGTGTTATCCTTGTGCACTCGTGCTCAAGCAGGCTTTCGACTTTCCTAAGTGTTCTTCAAGTGCGGAAATTCGATCAAAGTGCTATGAGTGCTTTCCCTGTGTCTTGCCCACTCTTGTTCGTTTTGGGCCTAACAGGCTTTACTACTCTATTCCTGGCCGCCTCATGGGTCACAGGGCCCCATGTTGCTTCCTGTTGCACATGTGGGGGGTGGACCACTGGGGGAGTGCCCCAGTGTGCTCCTAGATGGGTCAGGTTTTGTTCTGGGTTGACTCTGGGAATCGGACGTCCGATTTACCAGTGGTCCGATTTACCAGTGGTCCGATTGTGGGGATCGGACCAGGTATGTTAGGGCGAAGTGGGGGTCTTAGGGTCCGCGTGTCCGATTCTCAAGAATCGGACGGGCGAGTGTGCGAGGAATCGGTTTGATTCTAGGAGGTCCGATCGGACATGGTCCGACTGGTGGCGTGTATTACTCCGTCCGATCGGACCGGGTGGGTCCGAGTCGGGCCATCCGAGTGGTCCGAATGGTTGAGTCGGACGAGTTGGTCCGAGCGTCTGATTTTAAAAAAAGGGACTGGTCGGTCCGAGTGCCACGTGGCACATCCGATCGGACCAATTAGTCCGAGTTAGTGATTGAACGGGAGGTCCGATCGGACGGTTGTCCGAGTGTCCGATTCTGGGAATCGAACACTGGGCCGGCCGTCCGATTCCGCCGGTCCGATGGGTCCGGCACACCGATTTGCTCGATTTTCACTAGGTGTATTATCCTATTGGTCGTGCGATTACCCCATGACAAAGTTGGAGTGGGGCGGATGAGATCGATTACCTGAAGTCGCCGAATGCAATGTCCTCCTAGCTCTAGTCGATCAGACAGCTGCCCAGCTCGCTCACTCTCTCACTCTCTGCCTCTTTCGCTCTCTGTTGGTTGGAAATGGGGTCCTCCTGCCCCCCCCCAGAGTTTTATACTCTGCTAGTTCTGCCCTACACCCTCCAAGTTCCTTCCCTGGTGTTCCTTATGCCGTTACCTTGCATCTACTCCATTTTTTCCCTTTGTTCCTGTGATTTCTCCCTTGTTTCTCAGTAGCATCCCTCTGCCTTTTCGTGTGTGATTTCCTACTGCTAATCTATCCTAAACACATCTTGAATCGAAAACAAAACACTGAACCAATTTCTCCATGTTTTCCAGCCATTAATAACCAGATTGTTCAAAAACACTTACCTGTTCTGAAGATCAAAAACACCAGACTTCCTACCTATCTCAAGCTCCGTTTCAGGGTGAATGCCCTACTTCGGTGCTCGATATGGGGTGCGCGAGTACTCGAGCTTGAATCTGTTGGTCCCGGCAACGGAACCAAAATGTGGGAGCTTTCGCTCAACCGCCAAGACCCACGGACCGCTTATTGTTCAAGCGTTCCAAGCGAGCTCTCATGGCTATCTCTCACCTAGCCGACGCGCCGTCGATACTACGAATGCAGTGAACTTACCTTGATGCTTGATCGAGTGCCCTCCTCTCTCTCACACTTTGGTAGCTCCACGACTCTTGATGCTAGCTCAAGCATCCTCAAGCCTCCTCCTTCTCCAAGCCTCATCCTCCATAGCCGCGCGCGCAAGAGAAGAGAAGGAAGGAGAAGAGGAGAAGGGGGGAGGAGATGGTGGAGAGCTTCACCCTCTTGATTCCTCACTCTCTCACGTGCTCACTCCCTCACCCTCTCACACTCCCTCTCTCAAGAGCACACACAAGCAAGAAGAAGGAGAGAAAAAGAGAGGAAGAAGAAGACTAGTTTTGCCACACCAAAGAATGAGCTCTTCATTCACTTTTCAACTTTATATACAAAACCCTACTTCCCTTTTGGGCGGTCATTCCCTTTTTCCCTTTTTTACATGGCCGGTCATAGCCCAGGCCCTGTTTTCCATTGTTCTTTTCTCTTCCTTGCTTTCTTTTCACTACCCTTCTATCTTTACAAATAGCACGGGTGAGAGCCCGGCACTCTTTTACAAGATTTTAGAGTGCGCTTTTTATGCGTCTTTCCCTTTTTATGGTTGCCTTGGTCTTCGACGGTTGTCCTTGTGCTTTTGGGCTTTTCTCCTTCTTTTCCTTCCGTCGGCTACCTTCTTTTCGCCTTTGCCCTACGTCTTCTCTGCCTTCTTTCGCTCTTGTCGTGTTGGGGTTAACATTCTTCTTCTTGCTAGCTTGAGCTTGTGCGTGAGAGAGGGAGTGTGAGAGTGTGAGGGAGTGAGTGTGTGAGGGTGAGGGACCAGGAAGGAGAAGCTCTCCATCTTCTCCTCTCTTCTTCTCTTCTCTTATCTTGCTCGCGGCAATGGAGCTTGGAGCGTGGAGCTTGAGGATGGAGCTTTCTTAAAGCTTGCACTTAGATCATGGAGCTATCGAAGTGCGCGGGAGAGGAGGTAACTCGATCAGCATGAAGGTAAGCTCACTACAATCATGGATAAGTAGTGCGTCGGCTATGTGAGAGGTAGCCATTAGTGCTCGGCTTGGAACGCTTGAAACAATAAGCAGTCCGTGGGTCTTGGTGGTTGAGCGAGAGCTCCCACATTTTGGTTCTATTGCCAGGACCAATAAATTCTAGCCTTGAGCGCTTACGCGCTTTGAATCGAGCATTGAAGTAGGGTTTTCCCCGAACAGGTGCTTGAGGTAGGTAGGTAGGAAGTGAGGGAGTTTGAAGAGGTATTTGATCTCCTTACTAAGTAGGTTTTTGGTTTTTGGACTTGGGAAAGCATGGTGGAGTAGTATAGGTATTTCCCTTATGATTTTTTCTTGCATTTAGGAAGGATAGGAGCAAAATATTGGATCACACAATAGGGTTTTCTGTTGCTGTATAATAGGTTGAAACAGGGAAAAGAAGGGCAAAAAATGAAAATTTGGGTTAAATATTAGTAAGGAAAGCAAGACTAAGGTGAGTACAAGCGTGGGCAAGGTGATAAGGGACCAAGAGTGGCAAGAAAGGCCACATTTTGCATTGCAGGGTTTCAGGAGAGCTAGAGAAAGGGAGAGAGCTTCATTGCGTGGACCTGCTTTGATCTTGTCATCTAGGAGTTATTTGCCCAGCACAGGTAATTCCACACCTTCCCCTACATAAGTAGCTTGGATCTGGAGGTGCTCAACAAGTAGGAAGGCCTCGATCACTCGACGTGACAAATTCTTGGAAGTCTCACGAAAAAATGCATTGCGCTCGGCCCGTCCAAGTGAAGGCAATTCTAGGTCGAGTCCCAGAATCAGCCCTCGGACCACTCAACCATTTGGCCCTTGGACCACTCAATCCATTCGGCCCTTTAGTATTCGGCTCTTGGCCAACTACGCTTGGATGCCTTTCACTGGGCCCATCCGAGTGAAGCATTCGGACCACTTGCTACTCGGCCCACCTGACTCGGCCATTCGGCCCTCGGTCCACTCGGCCAACCCCATTCGAACAAGTTATCATTTGGCCCTCGGCCCACTTGGCCACTTGGCCCTCGGACAAATGCACTCAGACCGGTCAAATTTAACATTCGGACTAGTTACATTCGACCCTTTCTCATTCGGCCCTTAGCCATTCGGACGGGCCGAATCGGGCATTCGGTCCCTGCAATTCGGACCTACTGGGCCGAATGTGGATTTTTTAAGATATTTGACCCATAAACCCCGAAACCGACACAGAGACCATATAGACCCAAAAGCACATCATAGACCTATCACTAGACTAAAATTTAGAGCAAGTAGTTCAAAACTTGGTTATGAATGGTCCTTCAAATCGCGCATGGTGTTTACTGTAACGGCCCTGTGGGCCGGGGGGAAAGTCCCCTGGGACCCCCGCAGAGGGGGCTGCCCCCTCTGCATCTCCCCCAAGTAGGTTGGAGAGAAAACACGCAGCGTGATAGGTCCTCCAAATTAGATCCTATTGTAGTAATGGCTCTACCCAAGCATGGATTCTCACTTGCAAAAGAGCAACCAAAAGCCCATACTCGAGCAAAGACAAATAGAGACTCTAGAACCTCAATGGGCCAATCTAGCCAACAAGGGCAAAAAGGCCATACCATAAAAACATGTCTAGATTGCGTCCGGACTACATCTAGTCAAAGCGGAATGCATCAACCTCAAGCTACAACTACGAGGATGACTAGACATGACAGTCCTGAAGATAGATGCACCTTGAATAGCACTGCACAGACGATCCAAGACATCAGTGGAGAATCCACATCTGGTCGTGCAGTTGGGGACTCAAGGGCATTCGTCAGAAGGCTTAAATTTATAAGCCAAGACCTGGAAAATGAAGACATAGTACCGCCTGCTTATCTTAGGGTCAAATCACTGCAAAAAGAGAGCATAGTGTCAATGCTCTCATCGATGAAGGGGCAGATTTTAATACCTTGACCTATGAAGCATGGACTCTACTAGGTCAACCAGAGCTCACACTGACTAATGCAACTATTAGTCCATACGGGGGACACCCACAAGCACTCATAGGAAAGTGCAAAATCCTTGTAACTATTGAAACTGAAAGCTCGCATGTCCTATTCCATGTTCCTCCAAATAGTGCTAGTTGTGGAAAGGAAACCCTCCTTGGACGACCCTTCAAAAGGGCGACCAAGTGTGAGGCCGACTATGTAGCACAAAGGATACACTTGACACTACCAGGAGTGAGGATAGTCATAACCTTTAGCAAGGGTGACCTCATCGAACCTCGAGGGAAAGGCAAGGAAGGTGCTGACATAACAGGCAAGCGTAGTTATGAGAGCAAGGACCTACTGAAAGAGTTGATACAAGCACATGTTAAACAACGAGAACCACTGAGTGAGGCCATGCTTGAAACAAGAAGGTCAGGAGACAATGCCAAGGACGGGCTTTGGACTTACAAATATTGTAAAAGACCCCAAAAGAAGCCCAAGCCTTATAGATGAAGGCATCGATGGAGAGCCAACATAACATCGAGATGGTTATCCAAAGTGTTGCTACATGCTCAAGGGTATTACACAGGTAACTGATGGATTTGGATACCAAAACCCCCTGCTAAATCTCCTCTATCAGGTGAAGGCCAGATCGTATCAAGAGCAAAGAAGCGTAGGAGGAAATTTAAACGAAAAACCAAGTCTAGAGTCAAAAACATTGGAGTGACCGAGCCCCTCACGATCGAAATCAAGAAACCAAACGGGACTAATCGAAGGGTAGATCCTCAGCCTAGCATGCTTGACAAGTAGATATTAGATGTAATCATTGAGGGTACGCAAAAGCCACTAGTGCCCAAGGAGCCTTTGATTTCCCAAGTGGATAACAAACATCATACGCACAACATTGCTCATGGCAAGAATAAATGCTCAACAAAGAAAATGGCAGAATCATCTAATAGCCACGAGCAAATCTCCTAGCTAGTGTCAAAGCCACTTAGGAGTCCCAAGTCTCCTACACCCTCTTTCCCGAAAGGGACACCAGAAGCACAACAATAGTCATCACGTGTAGCTGCTCAATCCCAACCCCTATCTCCATCTAAACTTCTAGATGTCCAAGAGGTGGGACATGACACCACCCGTAGCTCTTGGCCCAAGGATATGCCTATGCAACCTAATGTGACTAGAGTGGAGGAGGTGTCGCAACCAACATCCTTGACAACTCCAACACTTCCAGAGCACCTAAAGCCCTAGAGCTATAGAGAGGGGAATTAGTTGAAGAGCTAGACTCTCCAAAAAGAGAGGCAGTTGTACCCTCACAACCTAGTAGGGCTGTTCAGCAGGCCGCATCTATGTCCCATGAGGGCACACTAGAGAAAGAGAATGCTGAGGCCCAACGAAGCACATCAATGACTGACCTAGTTCAAGGTCCCGAGTCTTCCAGGGATACACATCGATTACCTAAGAAAGAGAAGAGAAAACAACAAAAATAACAATGGAAGTTGCAAGTGGTTGTAGAATTCAAGAAGATTGAGATCAAGAGTGCCGAAGAGCTAAGGAATAAAGCAACGAGTCCACCCACGAATGAACCCATTGCCATATCTCCTAACAGCAGTGAAACCTTAGACACATCCATGTGCTCTGAAAAATCAAAGCAACCATTACCATCAACGGTTGCTTGCAACACTCAATCCATCGACAATAGAACACACATTGACCAATCAAGAGTGGATACAACACTGTCACAACAGGGTGACAAGACTATACTGGCCACATCCAAGGAGAACCATTACATGATAGTAGCAAGGCCTCAGGAGAAACGTGGAAACCCTGAGAGCATAAGCAATCCCAATGTTGACCAATCTTGCTCATCTAGTCCTGAGCCCCCAGCTATGCTAAAGCCTAGGGAAACTCCTAGAACCTTGCATGAGATAGCAACCGAGCAAGCCCTCGTTGAATATAGAAGTGTCACAAAATGCTTAATTGAGTTGGATGCTAAACTCAAAGTATTTGCATGTGTATACGTCCTTGCGGACATGGGTCTCACATGAGTGATTGGCTAAATGGCATTCTCAAAGAGACCCAAGCTATGTGGCACCGACTTCCTTTCGAGTACTAACTACCATTTGAGGTACTGACTTAGCTGGAACTAGCCGAGAGAACTCTCTGGCTGATAAGGTTCTCACTGAGGAGGAGTTACATGTTGCCAGTAGACTCGGACAAGGTACCATGCTACTCGATGTTGCAAAATATCTATCGTTATTAAGTAAGCTGCCACGAGTACTGGATGCATGTGCCACACTCTAGTACAATCCTGAGTTTTACAATTGGTTTTTATCCTCATGAAGTGACATGGATTCATAAATACGTATATAAATAAACAATGAGTTTTGTGACCTTGTGTAGATAATATCAACACACACAAGCAATGATAGTCAAGCGCAGGGAGAAGAGTTGGGTTTGACAGGCTGAGCTTCTCAGGTCCTCCTCTCACCACACATCTAGAAGTCTTGTGACCGTTCCCGCCTCCAGGTGGAGAGCATGCAACCCTCATTACCGCCATAGGAAGCCCTGACCAACATATCTAATGGTGTAGACGGGGCACTGTCCCCTTCTATACACCTTTCCCCTTTTCAGTCTATCCTTCCGAGGACGAGCCCTGCTCCACTCCATGACAACCAATTCACAAAACTTAGCATAAGCCAAGATCTGCTATAGCTAGAATACGCCCCGCAGTCGAAGTAGGACGAATATCATCATTGGTTTCCTGTCTGCCTTAATCCACGCCACCTATCATGCCTACCTTGCATTATTGTCTACATTTTTCGCATCTACACCACTCAATCACCTCGTGCACAACTAAGCTACATGCATGCCATCTATCGCACCAAAATTACTACCCTCCTATCTCATTGGGAGAGAGAGAGAGAGAGAGAGAGCACGCGCGTGTGTGTGTCAATGTGCTATTGTTGCTCTTATTACTAGGCATTTGAGTCAACTTGCACAATTATCTCATATTTGTGAGCCTTAGTTTGATTCATATAAGGATATTAGGAGCTTTGTTAGTTAGTTGCCATGTGTTTTCATGGAGGAGGCATGCCTTTTTAGAGCATGCATTTCCTTTTTGGTCAGTTTTAGGTGTGTTCACATTGGCTTGTTATTTTCAAGCTTGTACTTTTTTTATTAGTAAATCTAGATTGCCTTCACACTAGCTAGATTGAATTGATCAATGTTCATTTGTATGAACCATCATTTTTATTTGTACAAGTAGCACTTGACCAATTTTGACATATTTCTACTAGTTACATGAGTATCCTAGTTGGCTAGTCATCATTCTTTTGTAGATCTTCAACAGATTGAAATATCCAGGACACTCCTCCATCTTCAAGTGCTACCTTTTGTCATTAGCCTGATTCAGTGCCCTTGTGGATGCCTTGGGCTATGTGCAAGGTGGACTAATTAGTCAGACTTTGTATTTAGGTTTCATTCGAATTTAGTGCAAATTTTCTTTTTCCATTCTCTTATTTGATTTTTGTATTTCTTTTCCCTCTCTATCTTTTCCTGTTTCTCTTCTATGTGGCACACTCTCACATAGTATTAGAGCCAAAGTTAGGGCTTTGAGATTCTAGGAGAAGACCACACTCATTTTGCTATATCACGAAGAATACAATTTTTTTGCATTTTCAAGCTTTTACAAAATGTGTGGGACATTTACAAATTCTCTTTGTAGGATGTAGTTGGTTTACCCTCAGTTTAAGTAGCAAACGCCAAAACACATCATAATCTTATGTGTTTGCATGTTTTGGAGTTATGGAGTACCACCAATTCAATGCTTTTGATGGCTCATATGAGAAGATCATTGAGTCTTCCTTCGATAGGTGGTTCCATCAATTAGATTGTCACAAAGAGCAATGTGAAGATCGATGTTTAGAGCCACAATCTTGCTTTGATAGATCGAGAAGTTCGGAGAACCCTTCTTCCTCCTACTTCTCTACATGTTTCTCACAGGGCCCATGCTACATCTACTCATGTCACCATGATGGCACCTTCTACTCAAGTATCGGTGCTTCCTTCTCTTCCCAAAGAAGATCAACTTTCTATCACCCTCGAATCCTTTCCATCTTCTTTGACCTTCAATCACATCTAAGGTCTAAGAGGGGGTATTACTAGTCATATGTGTCTTGTATAGTCATCTCCTTCTCGTAAGCCCCAATCTGAGTCAAACAGGGACATTAGAAAGGCTTGCATACTCAATGGTGCTCAATTGCCACTAAAGGAGACCTTGCAAATGGCCCATATGATTGTGCACACTAGAGTGGAAGTTAAAAATGAAAGCATGGTAGGTAGTCCAATTAAGCTACCAACATCCCCAAAAACATAAAAAGTGGATGATCACAAGCACGAATGGTTACATAGGTCCTATCAATTTCAAGTTTCCAAAAACCTAGTCCTGTGGATGTCTAGAGCTTTCGTTAACTAGACTCCAAACACAATATAGGAGAGACTGTATGAACTAATTGATCAAGCAAGCGAAAAATTTACGAAAAGAGGTCTCTTCAGTTGTAATGCAAAAAAAGTAGGTCATGTGGATGCCCGGAGCTTTCAATATAACTAAACTCCAAACTTGAGATAGGAGAGACTATATGATCTGATTGATTAGGCAAGCCAAAAACCTATGCCAAGAGGCCTCTTCAATTATAGTGCAAAAAGCAAGATGCATTCAAAATGGTGTGTCTCAAGAGAGCCAAGCAAGTGGGAGGCCACCCCACCAACATTGTCCAAATGAACACATTCCACTTAAAAGGGTTGTATTGAACCATTATAGACTTCACCAAGCTCGACCCTTGCAGAAAACCCATAATTAATTTCCCTTATCCATTTAACATGCATGATCTTTTTTTATTTGGAGATGCTTGATCTACGATAAACTTATTCTTGATTTTCGTTGATGATGCCTTAACGAAGCACAAAAGAAGGTAGCCACACCAGACTAGGAAATAAGTTGCTAGAAGTCATTGAAGAGCTAAAGCAATTGATGGCATCCCTAGCGCTTACAAAGGTCGAGACATTCTACATCACTCTATTAGGATGAAGATGACAAGGGAGAAGGTGGTGCCTATCTACTCATCACATATGGAAAAATAAGTTTTTCTTAAAGCATATTATTATAAAATTCATTTTAAAAATGGCAAATGATGAGAGAAGATTTGCATCTACACATCACATATTTACCCCAATTATAGAATTACTAAAGTAGTATTGGGGGTTAAAGGTCCCCTCTGCTCAACCACCTGTATTTACTCGTATACAAACCCGCAAACTTGTACACTGCAAGTGGTAGTCACCCATCATTGTCTCTTTGTTTTTTATTCTTTTAGTGACAATAGAATAAGGGGAAGGCAAGTCACACATTGTGACTATTGAAGTTCCCACACACTGGTCTCTCTCTTCTTCCTTGAACCTCCATAGCTCTCACTTTCTTCTTGCTTCTGCTCATGCTTTCACCTTGTGCTCCACCTTTCAATTTGGTATTGGAGCGAGGAGCTTCACTGACATTGTATTCAATCAGGGTAGAGAGCTTGACTTACAACTTTCATGGCAGCCCCATTTTAGTCAATTTGAGGTATGCATTGGATTCCCTACCTTCAATACTTGTTCTAAGTTGGTTGAAAAGCTTTCTAAGGCTTAGCTAAGCCTTACTGAGTGCTTATTGAGCTTAGAAGCATCCATTCTATCCATTTTGAGTGGATAGAGAGCATGATGTAGAAGTTGTGGACAACTATGGTAGCTTGACAACGCTTTTGTATTTTGGCTATAACTTTTGCATACAATATCAAATTGAGGTGTTATATAGCTAGAAATGACGAGCATGATGAGAACTACAAGTTTGAGCACTCATAGGCCTATTTTTGTACAATTTTAATTCTCTATTTTAAACATAATATAATAATTCTAGTTTGGACAACAAGCTTATAGATTAGAGAGCTTTACATATTATATGGCTACATACTATTCGAGTCTTCCATATACTTATGTTGATGCTCGACATTGATGATTATGCTTGGATATGCTTATGCTGACCTTTGAAGCTTGAATTTGAGCTATGTTGGATGCATTTAGGTGTTAGCCATTTGCTTTAGTGATTCTTCACTTATGGATCGAAGATGTATTGGATGTATGTACTCTTGAATGTTATATCCTTAATGTATTAAGCATTGTTGCACTCTTAAACATTCTAGATTTGCTTCTAATTTGAGAAATTTTTATTTACTTTGCAGAGCTTGGCCCTTTAGAGATAGTAGTGGGAATCTCTTGTCTATGTATGTACTTAGTTAATATAAGCATACATTGTTCTTGTAGATATTGACTCGTGTGGGCTGATTTGCTTTTGAGTACTTGGATACCCTATACCTATCACTATTAGTGGGTTGTCAATGGTGGATGCTTGATACACATTGGTTGTATGCATTTATGTATTCGACACTCTATATGCTTTGACATTTCTTGGTACTTGATTGCTACACTACTAGTTGCATTCTATAGATCCCGGATTGCTAACCGAACGTGGGAGCTTATTTCTTTGGTAATTTTCCTACTAATGCATGATCATTTATTGTGGTTTTATGGACAACAATAGTGAATACTATTTGTGAGCAGTTTCTTTGAGCACAAACACCTTGTTTAAGCACTCTACCTTGTTTGTGGACAACTATATACTCTTTTGTTTCCCACCTCTTGCTCACCCTTTTAGCTCAATTTTGGGGTTATTTTGCTATAATTACAATAGTCCATACTCTTTTACTTTGCAGTCATTATGGTAGGTAGTTCTCATACATCCAATCGATAGTGCTACTTTCAACGTTGAAAACCTTGATGGTAACAACTTTAAATACTAGAAGATGCAAAGATGGTAAGTATTGATATAGAAGAAGTAGGTTAGGCCATTGAAAATAAAGGGCATAAAGCCAAAAGGTTGGGATAGAGACGATTGGGATGAGCTTGATGAGTTATATAAGTCCACTATCATAGTGTCATTATCTAAGCATGTGTACTTTAATGTTATCTCTACTGAGGGTGTTGCATTTGAGTTATGGAAGAAGATCCTTGATCTTTATGACAAGCAGAATCCTGGATCTCAATTTTATTGGTTGAAGAAGGTTGTGGACCTTTGCATGAAGGAGGGAACGCCTATACTACTCATTTAAATGAGTTTCACTCTATTTTCAGCCAGTTTATCTCATAGGACATTAAGTTTGAGGATAACATAAAGTTTATGTTCTTTCTTGTCACACTACTAGAGTCATGGGATAATTTCATACTACTATAAGTGATAATCCCTTGGAGGGTGGTTTTAAATGCAGTGTTTTAGAGAGGGCCTTACTTACTAAAAAGTAAAGAGGAAGAATATTGATGTAGCATACACTTCTCATGCACTTAGTATTATAGGTAGAAATGGTGGAAATGGTAATAATAACCATGGTAGAGACTCACAGCCCAATAGAGGCAAGTCTCAATCTTGCGGACAATCCCATGCACTTACTATTAGAGGCAGAAATGGTAATAATAACCATGGTAGAGACTTGCAGCCCAATAAAGGCAAGTTCAATCTCGTGGACAATCCCATAGTAAGCCATAAAATGCACAATGATAGGTGCAATGAGAAAGGCAAGGAAAAAGTATAGGAAAATGTAAAGTCCATTGAGATTATGCTGGAGTCTAGTGTGAAGATAAATGATATAAATGCCTTATAGTATAGTTCTAATTAGTATATTCTTGTAGCTTCATCTCTTAATGCTACTCAGTTAACTGATGCATTTTCCACTTACTCTTAGTGTTGGCTTTTTGATTTGGGGACTTCCTTCCATGTTATCTTGCATCAACATTATTTTCATAGCTATTGTATTGTTATAGGTTTCGTTAGACTGGGAGATAACACTACATTGGATATCATTGGCATAGGTGATATTAAACTGTAGTTTGATATTGGTGCTTCTTTTATGCTTCATAATGTACATCATATCCCAGCTTGGACGAAAGCCTTATTTCAGTTGGATAGTTGGATGATGACAAATACCAAGTATCTTTTGGTGATTCTTCATGGAAGACTACATGTTGTAGCCCTGTTTTGTGCTAGAGGTGTCAAGGTTGGAAACCTCTACCTTTGCTTATTTTTGGGTCTATTGAACATGTTTTTGAAAGTAGATAACAGATTCGATATAGATGCACAATGGAAGGTGATTGAGACATGGATATGTATGTCTCAAAACAACGAATAATCATCCATACTCTATTGAAATCCCATACTGCACAAGAATCTACTACTCCTCTCACACCAGGCTCTTGGTGCTTGCTTCAGTCCATACAATGCCTTGTTCAACTTGCATACATGATGCGGGTATTTTGGATTCACATATCCTTCAAGCTAATCTGTGTACACTTCTTCTTCTAAATTCCCATTCAATAATGCATTTTTCACATCCATTTGATATAATTTCTAGCCATATATAGAAGCCAAAGCAATCATTGATCTCACTATAGTCATCTTTGCCACTAGACTAAATGTCTCCTCATAATCCAATCCATATGTTTGTGCATAACCCTTTGCAACCAACCTTGCTTTATACCTTTCTAGAGAACCATCCTATTTGCACTTAACTTTGTACACCCATTTGCAACCAATCAATTTCTTTAAATGAGGTAATTGCACTAAATCCCAAGTCTTGTTTTCTTCAATGCATCCATCTCCTCATCTATAGCTTGTCTCCATTCTTTGCTTTCCATTGCTTCCTCAAAGCAAGTAGGTTCCACATGTTGTATATAAGAAACCATATAAGCATAATGCATCTTCATGAACCCATTATATGTCAATCTATCAACCAAATATCTAACCCATTTTGATCTCCACTACCTGGTGTCTCAACTGCTCTTGTATGTGGTGGCACATATTTTCCTGCACTTCTAGTACCCGCTGTTTTTACATATTTTCTTGCACTTCTAGTAAGGTTCGAGCAAGCAAGCAATGGGTAAGAAGCTCTCCCATTCTTCCACTCTCTCTCTTGGATAGTACCTATGGAGGCATCGGAAGCAGGATCAAGCAAAAATCTCAGATTGCTGTGAGATTTGGTGTACGAGAAAATCATTGTATATTTTGCAGATCAACCATGTAGGGCTTTCCCACATTTATTTTGGGCGTTTGAGGCCATTTCAGGCCCCATTTTAGAGCCGCAAGGTTGCAGACAACAGTTTCGAGGTACACTATGATTTCGGCTGTATTAACCGAAAGTGGGTGCATAGGTTACAGATTGCGAATCTATAATTTTTGAGGTGTTTTTAGGAAGCAAACATAAGGTTTATTTGCAAACATGTTACAGATTACATGTACTATTGAGCAATTAGTGAAAAAGGTTGCTTGGTGTATTGCTGTGCACATGTTGTGAAAGATTGCAGAAGACTAGCTTTCTGTGTTGTATCCTTGTTTGTGATAATGACAGAGAACAGTGGAAATCCCATTATTGAGAAGATCGACAAGAACAACTACCCTTCATGGAAGTTTCGTGTGACGAACTGCCTCATTGGAAAGGGCCTTTATGAGTTTGTTTCAGGTGAAGAAAAGGAGCCAGAGTTGGGTATCCCTCCGACTACAGATGAGTTAAAAGCATGGAAAGAGTGGAATGCGAAAGACAAAAAGGTGATGTACTGGCTACCTGCAATCATTGATAATACTATGTTGGGACATATCAGGAATGCAGAAACTTCACATGCAGCTTGGACAATTTTTGAGAGCATGTTTTCAATAAATACAAAGGCACGAAAGATTCAACTCAAGCAAGAGTTGAATGCCTTGAAGAAAGGGAAAATGTTTATCAATGAGTATGTGTTGAAGGTGAGAAGCATTGCAGATGCTTTAGCAGCGATTGATGCAATTCCGGATGATGATGATTTGGTTTCATCCACTCTGAGTGGCCTTGACAATGAGAAGGCATGGAAATCATTTGTTACTTTAGTATATGTACGGAAGCCATTTCCAGATTTTGATGAGTTGATCTCTCTCATGATTACTGAAGACATCAATATGCAGGGTGATTTGTCTGAAAGAAATGGTGAACAGGTCCAATCATTTTACTCAAGTTCAAGAAGGGGACGTGGTAGATCCTCTTCTAGAGGCCATGGTATAGGACGTGCTGGCGATAACCAGCGAAACAGGTTCAATCAACAGTTTGGTGAAATGCAGGTTTTTAGAGGCTGAGGAAACTTTAGAGGCAGGGGGAGCTCTAGAGAAAGGGGTGGATGGCAGAACAGAGGCTCTGGAAATTCTGCTATTGTTTGCCATTATTGTGGCAAAATAGGCCATATTGCAGCCCATTGCTATGCAAAGAAGGATGATATTCACAGTGGTAAATTGCAGCAAGGAAACTATGCATCGTCTTCACGAGACAGAATGAAGACAAAAATGAGCATCTGTGTGTTATGCAGCATATGATGAATGCAGTTACAGGAAAGGGGATACATGATGATGTATGGTATGTTGATTCAGCATCTAATCATATGACCAGTCATGTTGAATGGTTTGGAGAGATGTAGGACTTATAAAACCCAGGTTATGTGCAGATGGGTGATGATTCATGCCACCCAATTTTACACATTGGAAAGGTTCCCTTGTCCTTGTATGATGGCCAGACAAAGAGTATGATAGATGTATTACATGTTCCATCAATTACAAAGAATCTAGTGTCTGTTGGCCAAATGGTAGTGCAGGCGTTGCAGGTCCAATTCAATGCAAAAGGTTGTTTTGTAGAAGATTTTAACGATAAATGCAGGTTGGTTGCAAAAGGAAGTAGAGTTGGCTGAATGTTCACCTTAGATGCTGGAATTCTTACAATGGATGCTGCTATGTATGCTAAAGGAAAAGAAGTAGTTGTAGATATTGAAATATGGCATAAATGTATTGGATATGCAAATGTGCAAAGGCTGAAATTAATGCAGTCCAGAGGATTGGTTACATGGTTGCCTTCTTTTAGAGTTGCAGAATTGCATAAAGTCTATGAAGCATGCCATTTTGGGAAGCAGGCGAGACAATCCTTCTCACATGATAGAGAAGTGAGCATAAATATACTTAATGTAGTACATATAGATGTTTCGGGACCTACACAGAATGTATCTCTTGGCGGCAGCAAATTCTTTGTCACATTTATTGATGACTGTTTAAGGAAGCTATGGGTATACTTCATGAAGGAAAAGAGTGATGTGTTTGAGCACTTCAAATCTTTTAAGGCAGCTGTTGAAATAGAAACAGGCTTAAAAGTGAAGTGCTTGAGATCAGATGGAGGGGGAGAGTACCTCTCTAATGAGTTCAGTGGCTTCTTGAGGACTCATGGGATAAATAGGCAATTTACTTGTAGGTATACCCCACAGCAAAACGGTGTTGCAAAAAGAAAAAATAGGCATATTGCAGAAGTTGCACGGGCATTAATAGCTGAAAAGAATATGCCCAAACATTTTTGGTTTGAGGCTGTCCATACTACTGTCTACATTATGAACAGAACTCCCACAGCTTCAGTTCATGGGATGACTCCTGAAGAATGCTTTACTGGCAAGAAGCTTGATGTATCTCACTTGAAGGTATTTGGCTGTGTTGCATACGTTCATGGGCAGAAAAATGTGTTTTTATTGGATACTCTTTAGAGCAGAAAGGGTATCGCTGTTATAACCCTGTCCACAGGTGAGTTAAGAGTGAGCAGGGATATTGTCTTTGATGAGATGGGAAGTTGGTATACACCTGCTGGTGATGTTTTGGATGATGATAATGATCAGGACAGCTATGTGCAGAATGATAAACAAGAATCATAGAGTCTTAGTGGACCAGAAACATCATTTGGTACTACACCTATAGTGAGCCCTTAGTCTGGGAGATTAAGGAGTAGCCCCACATCTTCAGGTGGATCTATAAGTGTTGCAGGGAAGGACAAATGAAAAAAGAAAGTGCTGGATGGTAATGATGCATCTACCAGTCATTTGGGATTTGATGGAGATTCTAGTGGTTCAGAGAGTTTGGATGATGAGCTTGGCATTCCTTCAGTCAGGACACTAGGTGTACAGAGAGCTCATAGTAATGTAAAGGCTCCATTGAGTGATTCGGTGGTACATAGATCTAGCAGGGTCAAATATCCTGTTAAAAGATTTGGTTTTGAAGGTTATGCAGCTCACCATTATGCTTATATAGTGAAACTCGTTGAGTATGTTGAGCCCACTTGTTTTGAGGATGGTGTTGGTCATGCTCATTGGGATGCACCAATGGATGAGGAGATAGATGGCTGCATTAGAAGCCAATAAGACTTGGGATTTGATACCCTTATCTAAAGGTAAGAAAGCTATTGGCTGTAAGTGGGTTTATAAAGTCAAGCATAATGCAGACGGTTCAGCTATGTAATGGGCCATAGGAACCCTCCCCTAAAGATTTTTAAGAAAAGGAAAATTTTTACTATCCCTAGTTTAAATTTTTTTACTCCCCCCTCTCTCTCCCCGCCGACGGTAGTCGGGGGAGGGGGAGAGAGAGTGGGAGTGGTGGATGATGGGGGGGAGGAATGCAACCTCCAGGTGGAGGGTGGCCATGCCACCTATCCCCTCCCCTTCCCTATATAAGGGGAGGACTTCTCCCCTCCCCGAAGAGGAGATAGAGGCTATGCCCCATTTCACGCATGTTATCGCCCCGCTATCCTGCCAAATAGGCCCTGGGCCCTTGTCCGTAGCCACCCTGCCGCTATTGCTGTATCACCCTGACCATCCAAATGGTGTCCCCCCCTCCCCCCCATGACCTACCGCAACATTAGGCTGCTGGTCCGGCGGCTAGCTGGTCCACCACCCAGCTTTCCACATGTCACCTCCCCCCATCAACACTATGCGGGCCATCTGCAGCCTTTGATCCTAGTCAACCCACCCCCCCCCCCCCCCCCCCCCCCCCCTCCCCAATTACAAAATGCTGCGGGACCCTCCTTGGGCCCCCAAACAAGTTGTCTTTCTGGGGCCCCCCTGGTTGCTTTGTGCCGTGGGGAGAAAAGAAAGAAGGAGAGGCTAAGAAGGAGATTGTGAGGGAAGAGAAGGGAAGAGGGAGAGAGAAGGAGAAGGTAAGAAGAAGAAGGAGTGGGTGAGAGAAGAGAGAAGAAGAGGGAGAGAAGGAGAAGCAGAGAGGAAAAGAAGGTGTGGGAGAGAGAAGTAGAGGGAGAGAAGTAGGAGAAGAGGAGAAGAAGGAGTGGTAGAAAAAAAGGGAAGTAGTGGGAGAAAATAAAGAAGGAGGGAAAGAGAGAAGAGGAGGAAGAGAGGGAGAGAAGGAGAAGGAGAGAAGAGAAAGAAGGAAGAGAGAGAAGAGGAGGAAGAGGAGGAGGAGAAAAAGGGAAGAAGAAGGAGTGGTAGAGAAAAGGGAAGTAGTGGGAGAGAAGGAGTGAGGAGATAGAAAAAGAAGGAGTGAGAAAGAGAAGAGAAGAAGAGGAGAGTAGTAAAAGAAGAGAAGGAGAGAGAGAGTAGAGAAATAAGAGAGAAGGAAAAGAGGGAGAATGAGAGAGAGTAGAGAAATAAGAGAGAAGGAAAAGAAGAGAAGGAGAGAGAGAGAGTAGAGGAAAGGAGAAGAAGAGAAGGAGAGGGAGAGAGAGTAGGAGAGTAAGAAAAAAAGAAGAAGAAGAGAGGGAGAAAGAAAGAAGGAGGAGAAGAGAAAAAAAGAAGAAGAGAGAGAAAGAGAGTAACCGTCACAAGTCATCCAAACCACTCTCTCGGCAACGAACCCCATCCAACAGTCTTTCCCAACCGAACATGTCAAACCGAAACCGTCAAGGTTTGGACTGCCCAATCTCCGCGAGGTGAATGGCTCCTAAGAAGAAAGTCGCGGGAAGCATAGGTGCCCAAGCCACCGGTAATGCTGGAGGGGCGAGCGGAACGACCAACGCATCACACACAAATCAAGCCCAGGTTCTAAGCATTAAAAATTAATTTAGGAATTATTTCTTGTGGAAGGGATGAAAGGATTAATGTCGTGCATAAGGTTATGTTTATTCTAAGAACTAAGTTGTATGCGCGAAACGGTAGAGGTTGAATTCGCATAAGATTTTACGCACGTAAAATAATAAGGTTAATGCCTTACCTCACAGGAAATGATAGCTTTTACTCACGTAAAATGATAAGATTAATGCCTTTCCTCACATGAAATGATAGCTTCTACACACATAAAATGATAAGGTTATCGCCTTACTTCACATAAAATGATAGCTTTTTAACCAGTTCAGTGCATGAATAATCATTTAGAATTCACATTTCGCAATCATGGTTAAACACATGAAATGTTAATTTCTGCTCATAAGATACACTTGCATTGTTAGACAAAACCCTAGACTTTCATAGACGCAAATCACATGTGATCCAATGCATTAGAAATCAGTATTCATTTCTAGGAATAAAGAGAGATAAAAGTCGTTTAGGGGTATAACTATACTAAACGCACAATGTGCATGATGGTTGGAAAATCCTGCATAGAACCACACTAAGAGAATTGGAAGGATCACATGCATCTAGACAAGCATCTTGAAAGTTCAAATGAGGAATCATGTGTTACCATGTGTGTTAACTGAGCTTGGTTGGAGATTAAAAGACCCTTGGTTGGGTTGCAAATGAGGTATGTCCATTGCCTTGACTGACCAGCTAATGTTTGAGTTAGGGACTAAGATATCCTACGGTAAAACCCAAGGGAAAAGGGCAAGTATAAGTCAACTTACCAAGACCATTTGCTTGCATATCTTGTTCGAAATTATTGGGATCTTGCCAAGTCGCGAAAAGACCCAAGATCGGGTGTTGGGAGCATCAGGAAAAAAAAGAGTCACACCTTAGCAGTCGGTCGCACAAGCGGCCTTTGAAATGTTCGTGCTTGTACTTAGGTGCATTATTTGATCCTTTGCTCAAGGAACTAATTCAAGGAAAACACTTAATGCTTCAGGTTGAAAGCTTGGAGGGAGAGGCAGGAACAGTTACCTCCGACTGTCTGCCTGGCCCTATCCAAGGGGGTTGTTAGCTGTGCCGGGTATATGGACCTAACCCCTGCGAGAGGTCTCTCCGTGGGTACTGCTTGGAGCGGGAGGACGCTTGGGTGCCAAGGGAGGCTCTGGTTGTAAATCCCTTGCCTCCGGATCTCGCGCAAGAGGATGGGATCTCGAGGCACGTGTACTAGTCTACGGGTGGAACTTGGAGCAGCGATCCTGTAGATTGCTGGGATGGCCTTCGGGCATGATATTGGATGTAATCCGGGATTATGATAAATAAAGAACAGATACTTGAGAAAGAGGAACTTGCTTGACATTGTTTTTGTGTCAGTCCCTAAGTTACGTGAAGGAACCCATGATTAATTTGTTTAATTAAGGAAGCTGATTTTGCATGTCAAAACGTAATGTGTTAGGTAATTAGATAACTAAAGAAAACTGAGGAAAGTGTGGTGGATGTGACTTAGGTTCGTCCTACGGAAGGGTGGTCCTGGATAGGTGGAAACTTTTCTCAAATAATGAGATGATAAGACAATGAAGACCTCGTGTTAGAAGATGTATAATTTCCAGTTTATTCTATTTTAGGGGAAAGAAATGGGGCTATGCCATACGGCAGAGAGGTTGAGCTTCGCATCCCTCTCGTTTCCCATTCTCCATGAACCAAGTGTAGCATGAATGTGCATCGACTCCATTGTTCCTACACCAAGTGGTACAATTGGAGCTTGGCACTAGCTCCTTCCTAGAGACTTTGCTGATAGGAAAAGAACCCTGACCTTAGGTCAATCCCAAGTGGGAACGGCTGGACACTTCTGCTCGGGATAGACTCAGGAAGACCTAGATCGCAAACCCTATGTCATTCCTTGCGAGTGCCAGGCGGAGCCTTCTAGACCCTCCTCTCGATGGGCTGCTAAGACGTGTCCCGCAAGTGGACAAACGGGCACGTTACAGTTGGTATCAGAGCGAACCAACAGAATCTAAGATTTACAAAGGAACTTAATGGAGGAAAGTAAAGGGAATAAGGGGATGGCCAGGAGAAGGTGAGTGGAGTAGAGCAATGTTTGCTGTTGAGAACATTTCCTTGTTCACTTATGGATGGTGAGCTGCAGAGTCATGAGGCATGGAACAAATTCTTAGTGTTCCAGGTTATGTTTATGACTACAATGCGTGCTTCGGATTATCGACAAAGGCTAGGCATGATGAATATTCTGGACCACATCTATAATCCTTCACCCCTGTATGCGGAACGGAGATGGATGGGAGAATCAGGAATATATTATATAGCAGCCCACTGACTTGCGTACCTTCAGATCAACTTGAAGAGAATCAAGTGGATGGAGGATTTAAAGATCGTGAAGCTGTTCATCTTTGTTGAAGCTCACGCAAACGCAACCTTGTATGTTGGCGGATGGCATGTCAAGTAGAACAAGTATGTGTATGAAGAAGTGACTCGGGTGATCCCTGCCGACAGAATCAAAGTGCTAGGGCGCTATGAGAAGAATGGGTATCAAAGGAAGGGATACCCCAAGCTTCCTATGACTTATCGATTCCTGAAAATCCATGACCCCACTCCATATTATTACTCAATCCCTGTAGTCGATTGTAACACAATCCTATTTTCCCTAAATTAATGTACCAAACAGTTTGTTCTACTTTCTCAAAATAAATGTACTCAAAGGGCTATGCCCTCTTGAATGAATAAGACTTCTTACTATTGTCTATCCTGATTGTAAATGTTGGCAAAGGAGTTAAGAGATTAGGTCAATTGGCTAAAAGTTGTGCTAGTCATCTTAACGTAACATGAGAAACGTTTGATAAGTTTTTAACATAAAAAATCTTATTGTCCAAGTCTGACCCCTGCACTAAGTACAGTTGTGATTCAAGAGAAGAAGTTTCTTCTCAAACAAATCAAGCCACCTAAATTTGATGGCAAGGGAAGGACTGTTCAAACTGATGCCGAGATCTGGATCGAGTCCATGGAGGACTATTTTGAGGCAGCAGGAACTGCACCTACTAACCAAGCTATGCTTACCAAACTTAAGCTTAAAGGCAAAGCAAGACTTTGGTGGAAACAATGGGGCAGAGATCAAGGGATCTCGGAAGGGACAGTCACTTGGGAGAAGCTTAAGGAAGCTGTGCGAGGGAGGTATCTGCCACCTGCCTACCGCACACAGAAGATGAACAAATTCTATGAATTGAAGCAGCTTGGACTATCCCTTGATGCATATTATTCAAAGTTCGTCTCTCTCTTAAAGTACGCGCCTCCAATGGATACGACACAACATGTGTCAAAATTTTATGATGGGTTAAATCCACCCATAAACACCCGCTTAGAATCAATGCGCCCAATGGAACTACAAGACTCACTCATTTGAGCTGCACCAAAAATACAGGAGATGCAAACCAAGCCAAGGAACAATAGGACTTGGCCTTACAGGGATTAGAACAAGGGAATGTATAGGGCTCAGACTAAGAGAGCGCAGGGTCAGAATCAGGAACAAAGGAAGAAAGCTAGGACCAATACTCTCAACAACTTTGTTCCTACACAAGGTAATGGCCGCAATCTCCAGTGCTTCCATTGGAACGAGCCTGGACATTTCAAGAGGCAGTATCCCAAGCTTAGCAGAGGACAATGCCAAGGGCAATTCCAAGGAGCCGCCCATGGCCAAGGAGCCCCCATCATGGCCAGAGGGAGAACCTCTACTGTTGTCAACAAGGAGCTGGGTGATGAAGAAGATCCATCCATGGATGCTGACATTAAGAGGGCAACGGTTCACGCCGCTCTTCACAAGAAGGGTCCAAATTGCCAATTCTTGGTGATCCAATCTCCATCAGATTATGAAGGTAAAAGCTTCAAAACCCTAATCGATTGTGGCAATACACATTCCTTTATTTCACTGATTTGTGCAAAAAGGCTAGGGATAGCCACAATAGATGCATCTACTTTACTTGTGGAATTGGCAAATGGTCGTGAGGTCTCTTGTACTAGGCAAACTGCTAAGGTGAAATTCCTACTGGGTGGGAAGCCGACTTCGGTGAGATTCAAGGTAATGAGCCTAGGTGTCTATGAATGTTTGCTCGAAATGGATTGGCTAATACCCAATGATGCCCACATTCACTGTGGAAAGGGCCAAGTCTCCTTTCAAAATTCTAAAGGGGAACTAGTTACAACTCAAGGAGAGACTGGTAAGCCGAAAATTCAGCTGGCAAAAGCAACACGGATAATAAAAGGAGCTAGAAAGGGCCTACCTATCTATCTGATTAAACTAAATAAGCTAGATCAGAATCAAGAATCTGGGGAAGAACCCTCATGGTTAAAGAAATACGCAGATGTATTTCCTAATAGAACTTCCTCCTCAAAGGGAAGTCGACCACGAAATCAAGCTGGCGCTAGGATTTGCACCTGTCTCGCAAAGAGACCGTATAGGATGTCCATCCCGGAAGCTATTGAACTGAAAGAGCAACTCAAGCAATTGTTAGACCAAGGCTACATCTGTCCTAGTAGTTTGCCATGGGGAGCTCCAGTGCTGTTCCAAAAGAAGAAAGATGGAATGCTTCGGCTATGCATTGACTACAGAGGGTTGAATCAATCAACCATTAAAAACAAATACCCCATTCCAAGAATAGATGAATTACTTGACCATCTTCAAGGTGCGAAGATCTTCTCTAAGATAGATCTCAGATTTGGATATTATCAGATAAGGATCAAGGAAAAAGATATCCCGAAGACTGCATTCAACACAAGATATGGACACTTTGAATTCCTAGTGATGTCATTCGGGTTGACAAATGCTCCTGCTACCTTCAATAGGTTAATGCAGGATATCTTTAGGCCCTATCTTGATGACTTCGTACTCATATTCTTTGACAATACCCTAGTCTACTCCAAACAGGAAAAAGATTATGAACCCTAGCTTCGCATTGTTCTTGAAACAATGAGAGCACACAAGCTCTATGCCAAGAAGAAGAAGTGTGCATTTTTCAAGCGGCAGATTGAATATTTGGGATTCATTGTATCAGCAGAAGGAATTTCAGTAGATCCAACCAAGGTCAGAGACGTTCTGGAATGGCCAACACCAACTTCTGTCAAAGAAATACGTAGCTTTCTTGGATTGACAGGATGGTATAAGATCTTTATAAAAAACTATGCTTTGATTGCAGCGTCTTTGACTGATCTACTAGAGAAGCAAGTAGCAATTGTATGGTCACTTTGCCGAACAGACTAGCCTTGACAAACTAAAGCAAAGCTTAGTATCAGCACCCATCCTGAAACTTCCTGATCTTAGTAAGGAGTTTGAAGTGGTAACTGATGCTAGCGCACTTGCCTTAGGATGTGTGCTTATACAAGAAAGTCATCCCGTAGTATATTCTTCAAGGAAACTGAAGAGCCATGAAAGGAATTATGCCACCCACGATCTGGAGCTGTTGGCTATCATCCATGCTCTCAAACTTTGGAGACATTACTTGCTGGGTAACAAATTTACCTTAGTGACGGACCACAAGAGCCTTAAATGGATCTTTATCTAGAATGAGCTTAACATGAGGCAACATTGATGGATCGAAGTGCTATAAGAGTATGATTTTGAAATCAAATATAGGCCTGGAAAAGAGAATATAGTTGCCGATACACTCAGTCACAAGGCATTTTTGAATTCTCTTATTTTGCAAGATCCATGAATAGCAAGATCTCTAGCCACAAAGGTATCAATGCCAAACAACCCAATCCTTGAGCTAGCTAGAGAAGAGGCATGTCATGACCCAATCTACCAGAAATTGCTAAGGGAGATTCCCATCAAGGATCAAGACCCAAAGCTTAAGACGAAGTATCAAGAATTCTCTGCCAGTAGTGGACTTGTCTACTTTAGGACAAGATTATATATCCCTACAAGCCAATCGCTCAAGCAGAAGATAATTTGGGAAGCCCATGACTCCCCTTTCTCAGGACATCCTGGCTATGCCAAGACCGTTAATGCGGTCACAGGAAGAGCTATTATTGGGATAGGCTCAAAGGTGATGTTCTCAAATATGTCATGGAATGTTTGTCTTGTTAACGCATTAAGGCGGAACATGTCAAAATGCATGGGAAATTGCAACCACTTGACATTCCCCAAATGAAATGGGAATTCATTAGTATGGACTTTGTTGTTGGCCTACCCCAAGTTCAGGGAGGATACAACTCTATTATGGTTGTAGTAGATATGCTCACCAAGGTTGCACATCTCATCCATGTCAAGACAAACTATAAAGCCTCAGACATCGCTAGATTATTCATCAAGGAAATATTCAAACTGCACGGGTTACCCCGAAGAATCATTAGTGATCGTGACTCTCTCTTCACATCATGCTTCTGGAGGGCTAATCTTCGAGGCCATTGGGACTCAACTCTATTTCAGTTCAGCTTACCATCCCCAAACTGATGGTCAAACGGAACGAGTCAACCAAGTCATTGAAGATATGCTTAGGGCATACTGCTGTCGTGAACCCAAAAGGTGGATTCAATATTTGCCACTGGTTGAGTTTGCCTACAATGCCTCTTACCAACAAAGTATTCAGATGACCCCTTTTCAAGCATTGTATGGGCACGATTGTTGTACTCCTTTGAGCTTCTTGGATCCAACCATGAGGGTAGAAGCTTCGAGGCAGATGCTGGAAGACATGGATGATCAAATCAAATCAATAAGACAAGACATCCAAGCCGCCAAGGATAGACAGATGGCTTACGCGGACTTGAAACGGCAAGACAGATCCTTCATTGAAGGCGATATGGTCTTCATCTGCGTACGCCCTAAAAAGAGTTCACTATCCTTGGGAGAGTACAAGAAGCTAAGTCCAAGGTATTGTGGACTTTATAAGATCACTAAGTGCCTAGGACCTAATGCTTACAGACTATAGCTGCTCGAAACCCTAAAGGTTCATAATGTCTTCCACGTTAGCCTATTGAAAAAGTATCTACCTAATCCAAATCATGTACTTGATAATCAACAAGTTGTAATGCCTAGCCAAGGAGTCCTTGAGCTACGGCCTGATAGAGTCCTAGATGTTAGGGAGAGGCATTTGAGTTCAAGGACCTTGAGAGAATACCTCGTCTAGTGGAAAGATTATCCCGAAGAGGATGCCACCTTGATGGACGAAGATACTCTCAATCAGCAATACCCCCAGGTCCTCTCGAGATGAGGACATCTTGATTCCTCTAAGGGGGAGAGAATGTAATGGGCCATAGGAACCCTCCCCTAAAGATTTTTAAGAAAAGAAAAATTTTTATTATCCCTAGTTCAAAATGTTTTACTCCCCCTAAATGCACAACATGCATGATGGTTGGGAAATCCTGCATAGAACCGCACTAAGAGAATTGGAAGGATCACATGCATCTAGACAAGCATCTTGAAAGTTTAAATGAGGAATCATGTGTTACCATGTGTGTTAACTGAGCTTGGTTGGAATTAGAGATTAAAAGACCCTTGGTTGGGCTGCGAATGAGGTATGTCCGTTGCCTTGACTGACCAAGATACCCTACGATAAAACCCAAGGGAAAAGGGCAAGTATAAGTCAACTTACCAAGACCATTTGCTTGCGTATCTTGTTCGAAATTATTGGGATCTCGCCAAGTCGCGGAAAGACCCAAGATCGGGTGTTGGGAGCATTAAAAAAAAAAGAGTGACACCTTAGCAGTCGGTCGCACAAGCAACCTCGGAAATGTTTGTGCTTGTACTTAGGTGCATTATTTGATCTCTTTGCTCAAGGAACTAATTCAAGGAAAATATTTAATGCTTCAGGCTGAAAGCCTGGAGGGAGAGGCAGGAATAGTTATCTCCGACTGTTTGCCTAGCCCTATCCAAGGGGGTTGTTAGCCGCTTTGGATATATGGACCTAAGCCACCACGAGAGGTCTCTCCATGGGTACTGCTTAGAGCGGGAGGATGCTTGGGTGCCAAGGGAGGCTTTGGCTGTAAATTCCTTGCCTCTAGATCCCGCACAAGAGGCCGACGTGACTCGAGATGAGATCTCGAGGCCCTTGTACTAGTCTACGGGTGGAACTTGGAAAAGCGATCTTGTAGATTGCTGCGATGGCCTTCGGGCATGATATTGGATGTAATTCGGGATTATGATAAATAAAGAACAGATACTTGAGAAAGAGGAACTTGGTTGACATTGTTTTTGTGTTAGTTCCTAAGTTACGTGAAGGAACCCGTGATTAATTTGTTTAATTAAGGAAGCTGATTTTGCATGCCAAAACATAATGTGTTAGGTAATTAAATAACTAAAGAAAACTAAGGAAAGTGCGGTGGATGTGACTTAGGTCCGTCCTACGGAAGGGTGGTCCCGGTTAGCTGGGAACTTTTCTCAAATAATGAGATGATAAGACAATGAAGACCTCATGTTAGAAGATGTAGAATTTTCGGTTTATTTTGTTTTAGGGGAAAGGAATGGGGCTATGCCATATGGCAGAGAGGTTGAGCTTCGCATCCCTCTCGTTTTCCATTCTCCATGAAGCAAGTGCAGCATGAATATGCATCGACTCCGTTGTTCCTACACCAAGTGATACAACTGGAGCTCGGTGCTAGCTCCTTCCTAGAGACTTTGCTGATAGGAAAAGAACCCTGACCTCAGGTCGATCCCAAGTGGGAACATCTGGACACTTCCGCTCGGGGCAGACTCGGGAAGACCTAGATCGCAGCCCCTCTGTCATTCCCTGCGAGTGCCAGGCGGAGCCTTCTAGACCCTCCTCCCGATGGGCTGCTAAGACGTGTCCCGCAAGCGGACAAATGGGCAGGTTACAAGCTAGCAGGTATAAGGCTAGGCTGGTTGCAAAAGGCTATGCTCAAACATATGGCATAGATTATGACAAGATATTTAGTCCAGTTGCTAGGATGGAAACTGTTAGGTGTGTGATTGCCTTGGCAATAGCCAAAGGTTGGAGTTTGCAACAAATGGATGTTAAGAATTCCTTCTAGCATGGTGAATTGCAAGAAGAAGTGTATATGGAGTAGCCAGCATGTTATGAGGATATAGAGCTTCCCACATATGTGTGCAGGTTAAAGAAGGTGCTCTATGGGCTGAAGCAAGCATCTAAAGCATGGTCTGACAAGATTGGAGAGTATCTTGTCAATATTGGATTTTGTATTTCTGAGCTGATCACTCACTTTATGTGAGAAAGGGAGATGTAGGTTTGGTCATCATAGTCATCTATATGGATGACTTGATTATTACAAGTAACAGTGACAATGGGATTGCTGAAGTTAAGGACTTCTTGAAGAAGAAGTTTGAGATGAAAAATTTGGGTGAGCTAAGATACTTTCTTGGTATTGAGGTGATCAGATGTGATGATGGTATATGGCTATCCCAAAGGCAGTATGGCTTGGATATGTTATCCAAGTATGGTATGACAGCATGTAAGCCTCTTTCAGTACCATTGGAGAAAAATGTGAAGTTGAGTGCTGACGTTGGGGATGAGATAGAAGACCCTACTATGTTCAGGAGGATAGTAGGGAGTTTGATTTACATGACTATCACAAGGCCAGACTTGAGCTATGCTGTTGGCCTTATTAGTTAGTTTATGCAGATGCCTAGAAAGCCTCATTTGGATGCAGTTAGACGTATATTGAGGTATGTGAAGTCCACTTTACATTATGGACTTTTTTATGAGGCAGGTAAGGACGTATAGATCTTTGGATACACAGATGTAGATTGGGTTAGACAGAAGATCTACAAGTGGATTCATGTTTTCCCTTGGTAGTGCAGCAGTTATATGGAGCAGCAAAAAGCAATCTACAGTACTTAAGAGACTTCTCTACTCGTCTCAAAAGGAGTACATCCATAAAGTACTTAAGTGATTCCATATGTAGGATGGTAAGGCTATTGGCTACTCTTTACCTTCTCATGTGAAGGTTAGTCAGGCCGATTATATATAGTCAAATGATGAGAAGATCGAGATGTCCAAGGTTCCATATGCATCCGCAGTGGTGGATAGTTTGATGTATGCCATAATAGCCACTTATCCTGACATAGCATTTGCATTGGGAGTTGTGCCCTCATTATATAGCTATACCTGGTAGGTGACATTGGGATGCCATGAAGGGTATCATGAGATATCTTAAAGGTATTGTAAATGTATGGATTTGCTATGGTAGGATATAGGATTTGTGGTAATACTTACGAATACCAATCTTG
This sequence comes from Lygodium microphyllum, assembly GCF_053477565.2. Lineage (NCBI taxonomy): Eukaryota > Viridiplantae > Streptophyta > Polypodiopsida > Schizaeales > Lygodiaceae > Lygodium > Lygodium microphyllum. Next base: position 122,845,782 of record NC_141154.1, read on the forward strand.
CAAATCTACTTAGTAAAAGTCTCCCTGTGGAACAATATGCCTTCCTTAGGAAGTTGTTGGGCATAGGATGAGATGACAACTTTCCTAATCCTGTTGTACTCTATGTACATGTTGTACATTTCTCTTTTCTTTTTTTCAAAACTCCTCACTAAGGCACATTTGTCTTTCCTCATCCTGTTGTACTCTATGTACATGTTGTACATTTCTCTTTTCTTTTTTTTTAAAACTCCTCACTAAGGCACATTCGTCTTTCCTCATCCTATTGTACTCTATGTACACGTTGTACTTCTCTCATTGTTCTCATACTCCTTACTAAGGCACATTCACCTTTAAGTTGGAGATTGTTGGGGGTTAAAGGCTACCTGTGCCTAGTTGTCTCTATTTGTATATATAGACCTACACACCTATACATTGCAGGTGTGGTGACTAAAAAATAAGGGGAAGGCAGGTCACACATTGTAACCGTTGGAGTTCCAACACATTGCTCTCTTTCTTCTTGCTTGAACCTCCATAGCTCTTGCTCTCTTCTTGCTTCTATTGTACTTTGACCTTTCGCTCCAACTTTCAACTAGTAAGATATATGCAGTTAAGCATAGCAATTGGCCTTTGGTATTTTTATAATGTGGTAGAAGCAAGTCTTTCTATCTAGAGTGATAAGTGTCTGCTCAAGGCACTAGTTAGACACGTGTAGTTAAACATCGGAAAGGGTGTTCACTATTTCTATAATGTGTGAGAAGCAAGCCTTTCTATCTAGAGTAACAAGTCTCTATTCAAGGCTCTATGTGTGTTTAAGGCACTACATAGAGACCTACTAAGAAAACTACACTTGCATATCTTCAATATGGTTCATCACCCACTTAGAGTTGGGAAGGGCGTTTTGTGTTTTGGTTTTGTTTGAAGGAAACATTTTTAGTCCTTTTTTTTCATGCAACATTCTCATGTATAAATGAATTAAAGCTTTATATCAATGTATGAAATGATCCATGTTCTAGTTTTTTTCTAAGCAACATTCTTATATATTGATGTATGGTTAGAAGCTCTTTCTAGTTCATGAATTGACCTTCCTTTCAATTTATTCCATGTAAAGTTGTTGCATACTCATGCATGAGTTGAATATTGTTTTGTGGCAATGTTTAGCATGAATCAAAACTATTGCTAATGCATGAACTAACATAAAGATAGCTCTATTTAATGTATACACTACATTGTTGCATGAATGCATGAATTCAAGCTTCTAAATTTACATCTACATTGATGCATGGAACAAATTATCTTCTAGTATTATTTATATTCAATGTTCTCATATATTGATACATAAACAATGGCTATTGTTGATCCCTTGTTGATGAATGTTGTGCCTAGATTTGGGTAATATTTCCATGGCAAGTTATTATAGATTCATGCATACAGTGGCCTACATTAATGCATATATCAAAGCTACTATCATTGCATGAATGATTAAACTTGTGGGTTTTGCACGAGTGTGAAGTTAGTATGTTCACAAGTACTTTACACGATGTGTGAACTTGTTTAAAAATGTTTCAACATTATTCATGATGGTGAAACTTAAAGGTCCAATAAAATCCTTCCAAGTATGCCACTTTACTTTTCTAAATCATATGGACATCATTGCCAATAGTGAATTTAAAACCCTAAGCAATTCCTTCCAAGTAAGTTACTTGTTTGTAGTGTAAGTTTCTCTAGTCAAAAGTGAGTACATGAAGAATGTAAGGTTTCTTGGGACCTTGCAGTGGTTGTAAATAAGCTACATTTAATGCAAATAAAAAGTCATGAGTAACTTTCTCTTACCTAGCATGTCTTATTATGGCGATGAAGATGAGAGGCTTTGAGCACGTTATATTCCACTCACGTAGCTTGTGAAGTTCTTGATGGGAAGGTAGCAATATATTTAAAAGACAACTATGCTATTTATATAGCATGATGAAGAGTTGGCATAAATCTCTTTTTTAAAAATAATTATAGGGAAAGGTGTTATTCCCCCATATAAAATAAAATAGGGATATGTATTGCTCTGTACTATTCTATTCTGCTTAACATTTCAAGGACAAGTTAGTTTTGCTTTCAAAAGATGCAATGTAAGTGTTAGTGAGAGAGAGTTATTAATAATACCTTGTCACACTAACATAGGTATACAAGGTGTGAGACATGTAATCTTTGACATCTTTTATCATAATACAATTACTATCGCTCATTTCACTTGCATGTACTCAACTTTCATGGCTTCTCTCTCTTCTTTTCTATCTTTTTTCTCCCTCCTTGTCACTCTTTCTCTCTCCTCTTTTCTCTCTCTCTTTCTGCTCTCCTTTGTCTCACCTCTCAACCCTCTCCTTGATAAGTGGTATTAGAGCATTGGTTTTTGATCCATTTAGTACAATCCTTTCTTGGATTTCCTTCTCAGTCTTGTTACTTCCTGGTTACTCAAGGACAGAGTGTCAGTTTGGAAAATGGACAAGTGTAGTGACCAAGGAGACCAAGGACAACTAGTCAAAGTTAATTGGATTACTTGAAGGAAAAGTTAGAGGCATCTGGAACAAAATGGTAGGTTGTGCATCAATAACAAGCTATTTTGAGGGTAAAATGGTTAAAGATAGGGTGAATAGAGTTTGTCTTGGTTAGAACTTCAGTTACTTTTCAAGATAGACTTTCTGTTTTCTCTCTCTTTCAAGATTTTGACTGAAGCTCTCATGGTGGATAGCAAATATTTCAACAACCAAACTTGAGGCATGACACACAGGAGATAGCCGGATCAACTCCCAAAATTTACATCGTATTTTGTGCAGAATTCCCTACTCATTCTTTCCAGTTGATACAGTCAATAATGTCTCGCCTATTGCTTGCCTACCTCTTGGACAAGTTTGATATGTCATTCTCAACAGGGATACACACTTCCTTAGGTAAGTTACTCATGAATATATGTGTCCATCATGTGGGTTCAAAATAAGGTATTTTTAAAATATTATTTTTATACATTTTTTACATATAAAAGGGTGTAATATAAAGGGGTTATTTACAAATTGAATAGAAAAGGGTTATGTTTTATTCAAGAAAAATTCATAGATAAGAATATTTATAAATCGACCTTGAACGCACGTGATGTACTGGATATACATATAGTAACTTCCTAGTGACACACTTCTTAACCTTTGAACTTCATTCTCTTGGCTAAAAACCCTTATACATAGTAGGGTAACCATAGCCACGGACATGGAAGCTTCAATTTCTTCAATGTTTGGCTCTTCCCAATCTTAAAAGGCTTCTCTACCATCATTTTGGAGTAGGATAGGCTTCAAGATTAAAGGCATTTCAAAGATTTCAGCATATTGAGCCTCTTGAAGCTCATATTGGAGATTCAAGTGTTCAAGCAAGCTCGTGGTATTGATTCTTCATGGATTCAATCTTATTCAAGCATGTATGGATTGATTTTATGGATTATTGGATAGAGCATATGGCTCAATCTACTAAGGATTCTTTGGAGAAGTTTGCCTCTTCTACGAAGGATTCTTTGGACGAACTTGACACTCATATTTCTATGCTTGTGGTAGTACAAATGGCAAATAAAGAGAGTAGAGATAAATAGTAATTTTAGCCATCAAACAATATGTAGGAGAAAGATCAACCCCCAAGACCCATGGGCCTCTTATTGTTTCAAGCGTTCCAAGCCGAGCACTAATGGCTACCTCTCACATAGCCGACGCGCCATTCATATCTATGGGTGTAGTGAGCTTATCTCCATGCCCGATCGAGTTACCTCCTCTCTTGAGCATTTCGGTAGCTCCACGATCCAAGTGCAAGCTTCAAGCAAGCTCCAAGCTCCAAGTTCCATTGCCATGAGCAAGAGAAGAGAAGAGAAGAGAAGAGAAGAGAAAAAGAGAGGAGAAGATGGAGAGCTTCTCCTCTTCGGTCCCTCACCCTCACACACTCACTCCCTCACACTCTTACACTCCCTCTCTCAAGCACAAGCTCAAGTAAGAAAGAATAAGAAGATGAGAGCCACTTTTGGCTACACACAAAAATGAGTTTCTCATTCACTTTTCAAATTTATATACAAAACCCTAAATCCCTTTTGGGCGGTCATCCCCTTATCCCCTTTTTTTACATGGCCGATCATGGCCTAGGCCCGTTTTCCCTATTTGTCCTCCTATCTTCCTAGCTTCCTTCCTACTACCCATCTACTTTTACAAATTGCATGGGTGAGAGCTTGGCACTCTTAAAATAAATCATGATGCGCCTTGCGCTCTTTTACAAAAGTATTGAATTGCACTTTTCTTGTGCACCTTTTTCCTTGATTTAGGACTTTTCTACACTTCTTGTGTTTCCATATTTTTCTTGGCGCGCCTTCGTCTTTCATTTCACTTTTGCCTTGGCCTTTGTCTTCTGCATTAGATTTTCTGAATTTTTCACCTTGTTCATCTGAGGGTTAACATTACCCATTGGTTGGTGATAGGGTTGTTGAATTTGTGGATAGGGCCGGTTTTTGTTGGGATTTGCACTCATGGGTTGACATAGGTGTTGATGTTCGGGGGATTCTGGGGCAGGCAACAATTCATTGGTGGGCTTGCAAGATGATGAAGGATAAGAATTTAAAGTTGAGTATTGATGAAGAGCTGACGATACTTTCGTTGAAATCTTCAATGCATGCAATTGAAAACCTTTATATGTGGTCTCTCCTTGGTGGTAGTGCTAGTCTTCTTATTGTGCACAAGATGTAGTTTGATTAGTTTGGGAGATAGGTCAAACTCTAAGCAGGCTGAGAGTATTGTCCTACACTTGAGGACCCAAACTTGTATATATTGTGGTGCAGATATTATGTGAGTGCTCATGCATACTTAGATATTACGTAGTTAGAAGACCACTGGTCTGGTTCCTCGTAGCAACATGTGGATGAAGCAAAGTTGTCAATGTTGACGAGAGGTACCCATGAAGGTGCATGAGACATCCTTTGTGTTGTGACAACACGATGTAGCATAATTGAACACATTGACACCTGAATTTTGGTAGTTAGTAGCTATTGGGCTTGCTCGACAAGTACGGTTTACTTTCCATGGCCGTTTGTGCATTGCTTACCACGATCGATTGCAATGGTATAGAAGTGGAATACAAAAAAGAAATCGTGTAAGTGGGTCATGGTGTCAGGTCTAACCATAGGAGAGACAAGCTCCCTAGGTATGTCCTGCCTTTGATGTGTCCTGAACAATTGTGGGGGGTGTGTAAAGGGGGTAGAGGATTAGGGACGGAGTTATGTCAAGAAACCCAATGTGGGGTTGATCATGGTGTGTACAAAATGATTAACACATTATCATGGAGGATTGTAATAGACAAGGAACTCCATGGCTAGAGACAGACGACACACAATATGCACACTCAACAAATGTTCTCTTTCATTTTCATTGCATACAATGGTTAAACTTTTATAGAAGAGTTAAGGCCTCATTTATGTAGCCTCACACTTTCCATGTGTGTCCCCTTGTGACACCATACAACCCACACTTTACATGTGTGCACCAATGTGGCACACTTCACTCCACATCTCTCATCTATATTCATGCACCATATAATCTTAAGCACATAAGAGTGCTTTCACATATACGCACCTGCAAACACCGAAGCTTACATTCTCAACACCCCCTCTTAAGCAAGGTGTTTACTTTACCTTATCACCCATCCAATATAGCATTGCATGACCGCAATCGCTATTACCTTTCAACACTCCACCTCAATGCTATATTGGAGTGTTTACATGACTAGACACATCTAGTCCACCATATGCATGTTTTATGTGCGTGTACAATGCTCGTTTGAGCACCACTTGCTCGGGTGAACCTACCCCATCCTTTTTGAACAATCCTAGATGTTCGAGAAAGGTATGAAAAACCTCAAGGTGCAACAATCATGTGCACACACCACACACTCGCAAAATTCTTTTTTGAGATCTCAATCTCAGGCAGAAAACCCCGCACAAGACAATTCTTGTGCAACCTCGTCTCAAATAGACTCTTTTGAGACACACATGCATGTAGATACATTCATTCTGAGCCTCTAGGTGGGCTTGGGTAGAGTACCCTCATACCATGGATGAAGTACAATTTTTCATTTTCAACTCTCAAGTTTAGCTATCATTATCCACAATACAAATGTGAATGTTTTTTTTTCACATTGTTTCACACAAACATATTTAGAATGTATAACTTAACTTTTGCTTTGGTTTATGAATGGGGCTTTACACATGCCAAAAACCCAGAAAAGATAAGGTTGCCACATGGAAACTCCTTCGTCCCATAGTCACTGACAACCTTTTTTGTTCGACTCTTCTTTTCTACGCTCTCTCTCTCTCTCTCTCTGTGCCCTCCTTAGAGTGTTTCAATAATGCACTTAATGCTATCGATTATATATTCTCAAAATCAAAAGCTTCTCTGGCACCAACTCAATGACCAAGGACGCCATGATCGAGCTTATGTATAGTGCATCCAGGATTGTGAGGTAGACTACATGTGAAAAACACAAAAGAGGAGAAGAGAAGTGGCGAAACTCTGTGTCCGATGGGGGCTTCGAAGCAGAAGTGGATGCCAGAGCAGGAGGCTGCCTTGCAGGTAGGCGTAGAGAAGCATGGCCCTGGGAAATGGCGCACCATCCAGAAAGACCCTAAATTTGCTCTACCACAGACTTTGAATCCTCTTCTACTTCTTCTTCTTGACGCCTGCAGTAGGCTCCATTTTCTTGCCAGGAGGGTTGTTTGTAGCAGTGTTCCTACCCGTTCTATAAAGGCTGTGTAGCTGGTTGGCTTCTTGAGTTAATCACTCAATTGCAATCAAATTCTTGACCTTTGCAGCCCTATTTGCTGCAAGGTCTTTTGAACAGTGTTCGATCTGTTTTTACCCTTCGTAGCAAGTTGAAATCCTTCTTCACATCATTGTGTTGTATGCTATTTGCTTGGAGCTTTGTGCAGTCTACATGCAGACATCATCATGAATACCTGTATCGTCATCCCAATCATTCCAACCACCTGCTTTGGTATTTATGCTCTTTTCAGCATGCATCTTCAAGGATGCTTTTACCATGTGTCTCTATTTGATAAGCCTCCAAGGTGCCAACCATGTGAAAGCCTTCCTTGCTTCCACTCTGAATTCTCTTCCTTGAGCATATACATGGGACATGCCTCAATCGACATGCTCCATCTTGGATTGTAGCCAACCAAACACCACTTGCCATTCCAATGACAACAAGCATATGCACCTTTACATGCTCCTTGCTCAATAGCAAGAGCCAATAGGACAACAATGTCCACAAAGAGAAACCCTTCTGTTCTTTGAGCATTGTTCCATGCTCAACAATAATAATCAAGAGGCAAAATGACCAAATACCTTTGACTTCTATTAGTACCTTCTTTGTTGACAATGGCTCCATGACTTGTGTGAAAAACTCCATTTTCAGCCTCCATAATACACAATTCCTTCATTTGATGTTGATGGCCTCTTTGTAATCCTAAAATTTTCAGCTCCCTCATTTGCAATCATAATAATAATAATGAGTGTGCAAGTTTTTTAAGGAAAGAATGGCTAAAACATACTAAGGGCATACAATGATATAGGCTACACACATTTAAAAAAAGCACCATGATCAAGAGCTCTAACCATGGCTCTGATACCATATCAAGAAACCCAATGTGGGGTTGATCATGGTGTGTACAAAATGATTGACACATTATCACTGAGGATTGTAATAGACAAGGAACTCCATGGCTAGAGACAGAAGGCACATAATATGCACACTCAACAAATGTTCTCTTTCATTTTCATTGCATACAATGGCTATACTTTTATAGAAGAGATAAGGCCTCATTTATGTAGCCTCACACTTTTGATGTGTGTCCCCATGTGACACCATACAACCCACACTTTACATGTGTGCACCAATGTGGCATGCTTCACTCCACATCTCTCATCTATATTCATGCACCATACAATCTTAAGCACATAAGAGTGCTTTCACATATACACACCTGCAAACACTGAAGCTTACATTCTCAACAAGTTAGCTGATCGAGGTCACTGGACGCATCGAACTTGAGGACCCCTAGGTGTTGTGCTGTGATTGTGAGTGCTTTTTCATTTTTTTGGATTTGTTGCTTTCTTCTTTTCTTTTTTTTTTCTGGGAAAATAGAACCATTGCAGTATGTTGAGGCTATTAGTTTCTCATTTGGATTGGGAAATGTAGAGAGTCAAAGGCTATGGAAATGGATATTACAATGATGATTGTGTTACTATCCTCGTTGTGAGAGGAACATTTGTGGAGATGGAGAGATACACTTGAGATTTCGCAAAACCTCTTTATAACATGCGATGTCAGTACAATTGAGGTAACAACTGTCGTGAGCCAAATGTAGAGTTTGACTCAGAAAGAGAGAGTAGTCAATAACTATGCTTCGGGCCCTACGATGCAGGTGGTCTGCAAGGGTGATTCTCACTTCATGGCTCTTTGTTCCTGGTATTTTTGTTGCTTTTTCTATGATAGCTCCATGTGGGGTTGGTAGTCTTGTGGCATCTTGGACATTGAACGCTTTCATATAGAGACTTGTGCATCCTATATCCACTTGACAACTCGTGAGGGTACATGAAAGTCATTTGTTTAATTATAGTGAACATGTGCAACACAAAGAGACATCACTCATCAAAATCCCATGGTGTTGACTTAGATGCATATCACATGTGCTTGATTTTTGTTAAAGTTGTGAAATATATTAAATATAGATATAGAAAGTTTGCACAATTGGAGAGTCTGCCACTTTTAACCATTTAATGACAAAAAGTTGTGGCCAGAGAGCATTTGGTAAGAATTTTGCACAAAACAAAGGCTAGTCTATTTGTATGAAGCGGGGTGAGTTCGGGTGATGAGGCAATGGGGGCATTGCTGGTGAGGGGCCCCTATCAGGCCGGGTAGGGGAGATATCGATTGGGACCCAAGTGGTGTAGTCCCTAGCCATAACCGTTTCAAGAATGCTTTTAAATAATTCATCAATTTCCCTCTTGTTTTTAGCTTTCTTCTCTTCCTTTGAACACCTGTTGCCCAAGCGTCTGGTGAGGGCCTGCACGGCTGAGGTTGCCACCCCCTGGGCATTCCCTTGAGCCTTAGTTCTCTTGGCCTGGGAAGTTTTCGGCCTGCGTCCTAGGCAGTGCCATTTGGGGCCTCTTTTCTGTGCATACCTCTTAAGGGTAGGCACATAGCGCTCTAGTGGAGGAGCTTGTGCCGTATGCTCCCTTTGACGGTGGATAGCTTCCTTGCATGCCAGTTGCATTATGTGCTCCATGATGGCTACTGTGGGAGAACCTACAAAAAGTGAACCAAAGGTTAGGCCCTAAGGCACGATAGAATTATTCACATGAAAGGGATTAAACAATAGATTATCAAGCACATATGATAAGGAGAGGTGAGGTAAGGTATGTAGCAGTAGTTGTAGAGGGACAACCCCCTTGATGATGTTAGTCCTGCCTCAATTGTGGGGTATATTCCAGCTAGTAGCAGATCTTTGCTCACTCCCAATTGCACGGACTCGTTGAGGATGGATCAGAAATGGGAAAAGCCTATGGAATGGGATGGTGCCCCGTATACACTCTTAGAGGCATTGGTCAAGGCTTCCCATGGCAACCATGAGGGTTACATGCCCTCTACCTAGAGGTGGAAACAATCACACGACTTCTAGACGCACGGCGAGAAGAGCATCTTAGGAGCTCAGCTTGTGAAACCCAACTTTTTGCTCTACGCTTGACTATCATTGCTTGTGTGTGTTGGCATTATCTATATGCAGTTACAAAATTCATTGTTTATTTATGTACATATTTATGGACCCATGTCACTTCGTGAGGATAAAAACCAATTGTAGAACTCAGGATTGTACTGGAGTGTGGCACATGCAACCAGTACTCATGGCAGCCTACTTAATAACAATAGGTATTTTGCAACAATGAGAAGCATGGTACCTTGTCCAAGTCTACTCACAACATCTAGCTCCTCCTCAGTGAGAACCTTATTAGCCAGAGAGTTCTCTTGGCTAGTTCCGGCTAAGTCCATACCCCAAATGGCAGTCACTACTCGGAAGGAAGTTGGCGCCACATAGGTTGGGTCTCTTTGAGAATGCCATTTGGCCAATCAATCCTTTGAGACCGTTATAATCTGGGCTCCTAGGTCATCCATTGTAACGTGATTTTCAAACCAATGCTCTTCAAATTGACTTCGACCCTTTGATTGTTGCTTAAGTTGCTCTATCTCTAAGAAATTTGGTTGGCAAAGGGCTTTGGTGAATGTCACAAGTAAGTGTAGTTCATCGGTCTCCTCGTCAAAGATGAGTTGCATGCATTCATGTAGGAGCTTGTCATAGTGCTCATTAAGATATTCTTGCTCTTCCCAAGATAGGGAAAATGGCAAGTATTCCTCAAGCTACTCATTAGGGAATGTACCCATGTCTGCAAGGACATAGACAGTGAGAATAATTTGAGTTTAGCATCCCAATTAGTTAAGCATTCTGTGATACTTCTATGTTCTATGAAAGCTTGCTCGGTTGCTATCTCATGCAAGGTTCTGGGAGTTTCCCTAGGCTTTAGCATAGCTGGGGGATCAGGTCTAGATGAGCAATTTTGGTCAATGCTAGGATTGCTTATGTCCTCGGGGTTTTCATGTTTCTCTTGAGGCTTTGCTGCTATTGTGTCATTGTTTCCCTTGGATGTGACTGGTGTAGTTCTGGCAACCTATTATGACAGTGTTGTATCTACTCTTGATTAGTCAATGTAAGTTCTGTTGTCGGTGGATTGAGTGTTGCAAGCAACCGTTGATGGTAATGGTTGCTTTGATTTTTTAGAACATAGATGTGTCTGAGGTTTCACGACTGTTAGGAGAGATGGCAATGGGTTCATTAGTGGATGGATTTGATGCCTCATTCCTCAGCTCTTCGGTGCTCTTGGTCTCAATCTTCCTTGTGTCTACAGCCACTAGCGACTGCCATTGTTTTCATTGTTTTCTCCTCTTTTTCTTGGGAAATTGCGGTGTCTCCTTTAAAGACTCACGACCTTGAACTAGGTCTGTCATTGATGTGTTTGGTTGGGCTTTAGTGTTCTCTTTCTCTAGTGTGTCCTCATGGGACGTAGCTATGATTTGCTAGATAGCCTTGCTAGGTTGATTGGTCGGATGTGCTATCTCCTTGGCCACATCTTCGAGAGGTTTCTCCTCATGCCTAGGCTTTAAGTGCTTTGACAGTGCTAGAGGTGTCAAGGATGTTGATTGCAACACCTCTTCCATGGGTGAATTGCTAAGGACACGTTCCGCAAGAGGCATCATCACGGCCAAATGCTGTGACTGCTGTGATTCCTGATTGGAAGTAGTAGCGGCTAGTTTAGTGGACTAGCCACTATTGGTAGATTGTGGTGTCAAGTCCTTAAGCAGATCGGAAGTGCCATGTCTTTTGTTACCTTTTGTGCATTCACTTGTGCAGATTGGAGCTAGTCACAATGGGTTGCACAGGCATATCCTTAGACTAAGAGCTAAGGGTGGTGTCATGTCCCACCTCTTGGACATTTGGAAGCTTAGATGGTGATGGAGATTGGGATTGAGTAGCTGCACTTGTCGACTGCTGTTGTGCTTCCTGTGTCCATTTAGGGGAAGAGGATGTAGGAGTTTTGGGACTCCTAGGTGGACTTGGCACTGGCTGGAAGATTTGCTCATGGCTGTTAGATGATTCTGCCATTTGCTTTGTTGAGCAATCAACCTTACCATGAGCAATGTTGTGCCTATGATGCTCGTTATCCTCTTGGAAAATCAAAGGCTCCTTGGGCACTAGTGGATTTTGTGTACCCTCAACGATTACATCTGATATCTGCTTATTAAGCACACCAGGATGAGAATCTACCTTTCGAATGGTCCTACTTGGTTTCTTGATTTCAATCATGAGGGGCTCAGTCATTCCAACCTTGTTGAGTGAAGACTGGGATTTTTGTTTAGATTTCCTCCTGCTTCTTCGCTCTTGATACAATCTAGCCTTTAGTTGATAGAGGTGGTTTAGCCGGGGATTTTGGCACCCAAATCCATCGGTTATACCAGTGTAATACCCTTGAGCACGTAGCAACTCTTTGGATATCCATCGCGGCGTTGTGCTGGCTCTCCATTGATACCTTTGCCTACAAGACTTGGGCTTCTCTTGTGGTCTTTTACTATATTTGTAAGTCCAAAGCCTATCCTTGGCATTATTGCTGACCTTCTTGTTTTGAGCATGGCCTCACTCACCGATTTTCTCTATTCAACATACACTTGTATCAAATCTTTCAACAAGTCCCTGCTCTCATCACTAGACTTGCATGGTACGTCAGAACGTTCATTGTCTTTCCCTCGAGGTTTGATGAGGTCACCTTTACTAAAGGTTGTCATTATCCTCACACTTGGTAGTGTCAAGTGTATCCTCTATGCTACGTAATTAGTCTCACACTTTGTCACCCTTTTGAAGGGTTATCCTAGAAGGGTTTCCTTTCCACAACTAGCACTATTTGGAGGAACATGGAATATGATAGGTAAGCTTTCAGTTTCAATAGTTACAAGGATTTAGCACTTTCTTATAAGTGCTTGTGGGTATTCCCCATATGGACTAAGGGTTGCATTAATCGGTGTGAGACTGGTGCCTAGCAGAGTCCATGCTTCATAGTTTAAAATATTAAAATGTGCCCCTTCATCAATGAGAGCATCAACATTATGCTCTCTTTTTGTGGTGAGTTTGACCCTAAGATAAGTAGGCGACACTATGTCTTCATCTTCCAGGCCTTGGCTTGCAAAATTTAAGCCTTCTGATGCATGCCCTTGAGTCCCCAACTACACAGCTAGATTTGGGTTCTTTACTGATATCTTGGGTCGTCTGTGCAGTGCTATTCAAGGGGCATCTATCTTCAAGACTGTCATGTCTAGCCATCCTCACAGTTGTAGCTTGAGGTTGTTGCATTCCGCTTTGACTAGATGTAGTCCGAATGCAACCTATACATGTTTTTGTGGTGTGGCCTTTTTGCCCTTTTGGCTAGATTGGCCCATTGAGGTTCTAGGGTTTCTTGTTGCATCGTCTTACTCATTTTAGGTTTGTTTCAAGGTCTATGACTCCACTAGTTGCCGTTACGGCGCTGACTCTCTCAACAACCTACTCAAGCTGCTAAGCAGCTGCATTTTGCCTATTCCTTGCACCAGAATCGAGCTTTGGGTGTTGGGATGGCTCAAAAGTTTTGCGCGGTTGAACTCTAGCTGGTTTTGGTGCAATTCTTCACAAATTTGCAAAAATATGACTTGGTCCAACTCATCCAAATTGCAGGGGCCGAGTGATGGATTTGGACAAGCCGAGGGTCGAGTTAGGTTAGTGGGCCAAGTCGACCGTTCGGATGGGCTGAGTCAAAAAGGGCCGAGTGGAGTTGGCCGAGTTGGTTTGGGCCGAATCGAGTCGGCCAAGGGCCAAATATTAAGTTTGTTCGAATTGTTGACTCGGACCCATCGAGTGACTAGTATTCGAATCAAGTGGGTCGAGTGGGGGGCGTCCGAGTCAGGTGGGTCGAGGGTTGATTCTGGGACTCCACAAAATTCATCGCGCCAAGCGATCGAGGCCTTCCTATTGGTCAAGCACCTCCAAATCCTAGCTACTCATGCAGGGGAAGGTGTGGAATTACCTATAGTGGGCAAATAACTCCTCGATGGCAAGATCAAAGTAGGTCCACGCAATGAAGCTCTCTCTCCCTCTCTTAGCTCTCATGAAACCCTGCAATGCAAAATGTGGTCTTCGTTGCCACTCCTGGCCTCTTATTACCCTGCCTAGGCCTGCAATCACCTTAGTTTTGCTCCCCTTACCAATATTTAACCCAAAATTTCATTTTTTGCCATTCTTTTCTCTATTTCAGCCTGTTATACATCAACACAAAACCTTACTATATGCTCCAATGTTTTGCTCCTATCCTACCTAATTGCAAGCAAAAATCATAAAAGAATTACCTACACTACTCCAACATGCTTTTCCAAATCCAAAAAACCAAAAACTTACTTGCTAAGGAGATCGAATACCTCTTCAAACTACGTCGCTTCCTACCTATCTAACTCAAGCAATTGTTCGGGGGAAAACCGTACTTCAATGCTCGATTAGAAGCACGCAAGCACTGAAGGCTTGAATCCATTGGTCTTGGCAATGGAATCAAAATGTAGGGGCGAGCAACCACCAAGACCCATGAGGACTGCTTATTGTTTCAAGTGTTCCAAGTCGAGCACTAATGTCTACCTCTCATATAGTTGATATGCCATCCATCTCTACGGGTGTAGTGAGCTTACCTCCATGCCCAATTGAGTTACTTCCTCTCCTGAGCACTTTGGTAGCTCCACGATCCAAGTGCAAGCTTCAAGCAAGCTCCATCCTCAAGCTCCATGCTCCAAGCTCCATTGCTGCAAGCAAGACAAGAGAAGAGAATAGAAGAGAAGAAGAGAGGAGAAGATGGAGAGCTTCTCCTCCCCAGTCCCTCACCCTCACATACTCACTCCCTCACACTCTCACACTCCCTCTCTCAAGCACAAGCTAAAGTAAGCAAGAAGAAGAAGAAGAAGAAGAAGAGGAGAGCCACTTTTGGCCACACACAAGCATGAGCTTCTCATTCACTTTTCAACTTTATATACAAAACCCTAAATCCCTTTTGGGCGGTTATCCCTTTATCCCCTTTTTTTATATGACCGCCCTTGGCCTACCTGCCGTGGCCTAGGCCCATTTTCCTATTGTCTTCCTATCTTCCTAGCTTCCTTCCTACCGCCCATCTACTTTTACAAATTGCACAAGTGAGAGCCCGATGCTCTTAAAATAAATCATGATGCACGTTGCGCTCTTTTACAAAAGTATTGACTTGCGCTTTTCTTGTGCACATTTTTCCTTGATTTAGGAGTTTTCTACACTTCTTATGTTTCAAAATTTATCTTGTCATGCCTTCATCTTCCGTTTCACTTTTGCCTTGGCTTTTGTCTTTTGCTTTAGATTTTTTGGATTTTCCACTTTGTTTGTCTGAGGGTTAACACAATAATCCTTAGTTAGGTATTATTGGAAAGAAAGGGATACCACACAAGACTTATGAGATTGGGGAGATTTCTTTAGGAGACAATGAGCCTATTTTAAACATTCATGGGTCAAACCCTCCTCAAATCACTAGAAACCAGCCAACTATTTCTCGAGATAGCCAAGAGTACCTCTAATATCTCATATCCCAATGGTAGTCATCTATTTGCGGAGAATGGACCTGTGATACCTTCACATGAGAATCCAATGGATAGACAATAGGCTTCACATCCTACATACGAAAGCGCTCAAGGACTTTATGGATATACTCCTTTTGTGAGACAGATAGAGTAGTTCCTAAGGCCCATCATACGTAATGCGCATACCAAGTATATGAGAGGCATGTCCCAGATCTTTCATCTCAAAGCTCTTCTTGAGCTAAGCCTTAAGAGCATCTAGCTCATCATGAGTTTTTTAAACTAAAAGCATGTCATCCACACAGAGTACCAAAATTAGTAATGAACCATTACGAGCTTTCATTGTGTACAAGCACGGATCCATAGCAATATGGATGTAGCCCTGTGATTGTATGAAAGCATCAAATTTTCGATACCATTCCCTAGGTGCATGCTTCAAGCCATAAAGACTCTTTCTAAATTTACACACTAGGTGTTCCTTGCCAGGCTCTACAAAGCCCTTAGGCTGCTCCATGTATATCTCATCATGCAAGTACCCATGTAAGAAATCCGTATTGATATCCAACTAATACAAGTCCAAGTTAAGTTGGGTAGCCAAAGCCAAGACTAAGCGTAGGGTGGTCATCTTAACCACATGAGAGAAGACCTCATCAAAGTCAACACCATGCTTGTGCTTAAAACCCTTTGCTACCAATTTGGCCTTGTATGTTGGCATGGGGTGTCTAGGGATACTTTTCAACTTGTACACTCCTTGCAAGGCAAAGCCCTCTTGCCACTAGGAAAGGAAACTGAATTCCACGTATAATTCTTATGCAATGAGTCAATCTCAAACTGCATAGTCTTCTTTGAGGAGTGACTGCCACCCTATGCATAGCCTCATCATAGGTGAGAGACTCTCCTGCATATGTAGTTAAGACATAATTTGTGAAGGGCTCATAGCGGTTAGGAGGTCGTATATCTCTAGTAGAATGCCTCAATGTAGGTTGTGCTGCAACATCCTGTCTAACATCTTAGCCATGAGGATCAGTTGTTACTAGTGCAGGCTGTCTAGCTTGTTGTGCGGGAGCAGGGGGCTCCTCTTGAAAGATAACCTTACATATTTCAACAACTTTCTTAGGC
Source organism: Lygodium microphyllum (assembly GCF_053477565.2). NCBI lineage: Eukaryota > Viridiplantae > Streptophyta > Polypodiopsida > Schizaeales > Lygodiaceae > Lygodium > Lygodium microphyllum. Next base: position 122,862,147 of record NC_141154.1, read on the forward strand.
TGCATATGCATTTTTTCCTCATGGAACACAACATCATGGCTGCGGATCACTTTCCACGTGTATGTGGATCCCAAAGATGATATCCCATCTCATCTGCATCTCATAGCCAAGGAAAATGCATTTCACACTCTTAGGGTCTTTCTTATTGTGTTTCTCCTTAGGCACATGGCAAAAGGCCTCACATCCAAAGACACACAAATGGGCATATGAGGGAGGCTTTCTTGTCCATACCTCCTCTGCAACTTGGAAGTCAATATCACTACAAGGTGACCTGTTAATGAGATGAATGGTAGTAGAGATTGCCTTAGCCCAAAAATGTTGTGGTAAGCCTACTTGGCTAAGCATACTGCAGACCCTCTCTTGGATAGTCCTATTCATATGCTCAGATACCATTCTAGGGAGGGGTGTAAGGGGTGGTTAGCTGCTGCTTAATACCCCGCTTGTCACAAAACTGCTCAAAGGCACGTGAGATATACTCACCCCTATTATCGGTCCTTAGGCATTTTAGTCGGTCCTTAGGCATTTTAACCTATGCCCAGACTGGTTCTCTACTAAAGCAAGCCAACACATAAAGACTACCAAGACATTAGATTTCTACTTTATGGGATAAGCCCAAACCTTACATAAATAATCATCAATGAATGTAACAAAGCAATTCACACCCCCTAATGACTATCAAGGCATGGATCCATATAAATTTGAATGCATAAGAGCTAAAGGCTCATCCATGCATGGAATACCAGACTTTCTATGTAAATTCCTAGTCTGCCCACCATATAGACAATGATCACACATCTCAAAATGTGAGTAGTCAAAAGGCAGAAGATACTACAAAGCACTAATCATTTTTGTTCCCTTAAGCAACATATGTTCAAGATGAGAATGCCAGAGAGATACATGTTGGATAGAACCTACTAACAAAACATGGTCAATAGTACCAGATACAACCAAGGGGTAGAGGCTGCCACACTTGGCACCTTTTGCAAGAACAAGCCTGTCACTAGTCATCTTTCATGCAGAATCACCAAAGCACATATGATAACCTACATCATCAGGTTGCTCAACAGACATAAGGCTTTTAGTCATTGTGGGTACATGATGTACATTATGCAAAATAAAAGTGCTATGAGAGGGAAACTGTAGAGTGACATCACCAATACCAACAATAGCAAGAGACTGATCATCATTTAAGCCCATAGTACTAGATACATTGTGATAGGTATGAAACCACTCATGATAGGGTGTCACGTGAAAATATGCACCCGAATCTAAGAGCCAACAATGTACATGCATAGACTAATGAGCCTCGATCAGCTCAGAGGCATCACATGAAGAGCCTGCTACTAAGATGTAGTCACCATCGGACTCCTCAGGCTGCATGACATTTATCTCCTCAATCTTTACGCTAGACTTTGTAGGTATAATGTTGCGATCATTGGATTTCTCCTACACTTTTTCTTTTCCCTTTTCTTTGCACTCATCGTGCATCTTATGGCACTGCAGTCGTATGTGTCTTGCTTTCCCATAATAAATGCATGTAACATCAGATGTTACATCCATGGGACTTGCTACCTCTGCGTGGCTTAGTCAGGGACTTTTGAGAGTCCTTCCCATGACAATCATTATCTTTCTTGCCACTTCTCCCACCTCTAATGGATAAAGTATGTGAACTGTGAGAAGCATCATTGTTTTTCCTGTTAATTTCTTCAGTCAAAAGAGCACTCTCTACATCTTTCAATTTTAGCCCATCAAGTTTTTTGGTACAGATCGCAATGTGAAATACATCCCAAGACTCAAGTGCCAAGCAGAAAAAAAGGTGCATATTATCCTGAAACTCAATACCCTGTTGAAGTAGATTCTTCACGATAGCACACAATTGGCTAAAGTGAGTAGACAATGGGGTCCCCTCCTTCACGTGGAGATCCATCATCTATTTAAGCCAATACATTTGCGAAGCAGGGCTCTGCTTTGCATAAAGTTCTTGAATCTTTTTCCATAGATAACATGCACTTTGATCTTTATCTTCAACAACATTATTGTGGACATCTTCAAAGAGTGATAAAATGATAGTGGACTTGCGTAGTGCATCTAAATCAGCCCATTCATCATCATCCATGTTCTAGAGTTCAATATCTTTGTTTCTTAGTGGCTTAATCTGCAATTTTTGCACCAAAACCTACCATATTTGAGATTTCCAGTAGCCATAGTTGATGCCATCCAACTTGGCAATGTTAAACAAAGCCGTATCTTTGAGATGACCAGCCATAATGAGTCAAATAGAGGCAAACTATGCAAAAAATAACATGTTGTAATTAGCAAGAAATAGGCCAAAACCACTGCCAAAACAAGCTGAAAATAAGAGAAATTGCTATAATGATGAGCTATCCACCAAATAGTACCAAAAGTACATAAAAATGACATGATTAAGCTTAGTAAATACATCACAGCCTGCATAAAACAATTTGCTATAATAAATCATAGTAGTGAGAAAAAGAGAGCAAACGATGAGCTAACGGTGATCCAAAGTCAAGTATGACTACCGAGTCAGATCCTGCATGAAAGCGGGCATGTAACAAACACTGTAGCAGCCAAGAACCATGAGCCAAACACCCAAATGTGTTAGAGCAATCGATGTCAATAGAAGGATACAAGCCTTGGCATAAAGAACTCAAAGAGTAAGCCAAGCTAGGTGACTGATAGGACCTAACAAAGGTCGATGTATGCTCAAAGAGAAGATGGATTGAATCAGCCCAAAAGCATCCAATGCAGACAAGTATCTATCAAGACCATAGACATGTAAGCGATCCAAGTCTCATCTACTCAAGAAGCTCAACTGCATAAACCACAAGCTTTGTAATATCCAGAGTTAGCATGAAGCTCCCCCTAGCAGAAATATTGATGTCAACCAAGCAACCAAGCTCAAAGATAGTATGTGAATGCATAAGGCATCATGGAGCCAAAACCATATATCAATGGAGTATCCAAAGCAAGGGATCAGTCAAGCATCACCTATAACATCCAGTACATCATGTAGCAGTCAATGTCAAATCTTTGACAATCCAAATAAGCATCCAAGAGCTCCAAAGTATGCAAATGAAAGCCCAACTGAAGCTCCAAGTGGAAATCAAACATGGACAATGTAAGGAGCATGCATTTATGACATATGCATCAAAGCATGTACTGAAGGGTCAAGCATAGACCATAGGCATAATGATTGTCACAAAGCATGCTACTATAGAGAAATGTCAATCAAATGCCAACCAAGATGAAGCTTGATCAAAGCTCAAAAGGCATTTTGGAGAAATACAAGACATGTGCCAACCTTCGTATACATTCGTGTAGTCATATGAGTCACTTCGGAAGCACCTGTGACCAATAGATAGAACATACACTGACCAAATAGGCTTCAGCCTTGGTTATTAGAACAGTAAAATCATTGTCAAAATTAAGTAAATTAGTCCTCAAATCAAACTCAAAGCCATCTCAAATCATATGATATAAAAATGTATTAGTATCAGTGGTACACATCAGTAGTTAATATAGAACACCCGGATCATGGCCATGAGCAATAGGCATATAAAATCTCTGCTAAAAGAGATTTAGCCCTACTATATATAGTAGTGAATACACTGTCAAACCAGTCTATTTCAAAATCAACTCCAAATCCAATCCATAACATGGGCATAGTATTCCTATACATGTAGACATCACCCCAACATAAGCAGACATCATCAGATCAAGAAAGCTGACCACAAAAACATCAAATAGAGTGCTGTCCTATATTTCTAGCTAGCAAAACTCAGCTAAAAAAAAGTAAATAAAGTGATTAAATCAATCCAAAATCAACTCCAAGCAATGACATAGCATCCCCAAATATATAAGCATCAACAATTGGGCAATAACCATGCATCATCCAACCAATGGCAATGAGTGTAGACATCAAAGATAAGTACTCCCCTATTTTATGACAGTTTGTGGATTGTTATAATAGTCCTAAACTAAATCTTAGCACTCGAATGAATACCAAGAGTGGAAGGATCAATGCCAAGCATAAAAACCAAGTGTATAAGTGCTTGTATAGTTGCCCAATTAAGAAGATATGTTGTAGGAGATGAAAAATGTGAGCTGCTACTAAAAAAAAGGGCATGTTTCACTTAATGTGGTGCTACACCAATATGGTGAGGGTTGCTCCAACTTGCTCGAGAAAGGCTCAAAGAGTGCTCAAGAAGAATGCAACTGATAGGAAGCTCGAATGGAGTGGCTATGGCTGCCAACAAAGAGATGACTGCTATAGGTATTCGAATGGAAACTGAGAGTGTGCCAGAGACCAAGCTTGAGCTTGCAAAGAATAAGGCATTGGTACTAGTTGAAGGGGGGTGAGCCGTGAAGTGGAAGCATGAGCGAGAGTAAGAGTTATGGTGGAAGGAGCAAGAGTAAGAGAGAGAGACACACACAATGTGGGAACTCCAACAATCACAATGTGATATCGGCCTTCCCTTTATTCAAATGTCACTAAAAGAATGAAGAATGAACTGAGAGTGATGGATGCCCGCTGCTTGCAGTGTGCAAGTGTGGGTATTGTCAGTGTAGTAATACACAGGCGGCTAGGTAGAGGCATCTTTACCCCCAATAGGGGATAATGAGGTTGTTGATATGATGAGGATCTTGATCTCAATCAGTATTATGAGGTTGTAGATGGATTTCCATTTGACCCTAGTGGACATATTCCTTTTGATCTTGATGGGACAGATTCATCTCTTGCTACCACTACCCTTTGTTCTATTTCTATGGATGCTTGGACAGGTTCAAAGAGTTCTAATACACTTCCTACGAAGGGTACTATTCATAGAAAGGATGTGTTTATTTTGATAGATAGTGGTAGCACACAAAATTTTGTGAATAAGTCAGTTGTGGATTGGTTTACATTGCTTTCCCACTGATTTATAGGAATCCATAAGGGTATAAGTAGCTAATGGAGAAGAGGAAATCAACACTCAAATTTGCCCACAGGTTCCCATATAGTTAGCCAAAATTTATGAAGTATAGGTGAACCTAATTGCTTTGGAAATGGGACCCATTGATATTATACTCAGTTGTGATTGGTTGATGACTTTAGGAAAGATTACTATGGATTTCTCATAGTTGTACATGGAGTTTGCCATTGATGGGCAGCCTATCCATCTACATGGAATCCTAAGTAAATCAGATTTTCAGCTTATCACCATTAAACAACTCAAGAAGGAGTAGAAGAAGCACTCACAAATTTTTGTATTGCACTTGAATAAAGAGCTAGAAGATTAGTCTTGAGGATTACAAGGACTTATTTGAAGTACCTACTTCATTACCTCTTAAGAGAGTGTTGGATCACCCTATTGATTTAGAGCCTCCTTCAAAGCCAATCAACAAGCCACCCTAAGAAAACAGTGGATCACCCTATTGATTTAGAGCCTAATTCAAAGTCAGTCAACAAGCCACCCTACAAGTTTTCAAAATGCGAGCATGAGGAAGTAGACAAGCAAATCAAAGATAATTTATAGATGGGATTTATTAAGCCTAGTTCTTCACCTTATGCATCTCCAATCTTGTTTGTGAAGAAGAAAGATGGATCCTTCGGGATGTGTATTGATTACATGGATCTAAACAAGATCACAATGAAGAATAGGTATCCAATACCTAGAGTTGATGAGTTGAGTTTTGGATATCATCAAATTCATATGCAAGAGGGTGATGAAGTTAAGATTGCCTTTAGGACCGACCGTGGGCTATACCATTTCCTAGTGATACCATTTGAGCTTACTAATACTCCACCTACCTTCTAGAGTTTGATAAATAAAATTTTGCAAGCTTTTCTCTTTTAGTTTATCCTAGTCTTCTTTGATGAATTTTTACAGAGGTTATTTCTTGAAGATTTGAAGGCTCCAATTATTTTTGAAGATATCCATATTATGTATTTGGCAAAGGCTTTCTTTTATGTCTTGATTTTAGCAACTAACTCTTCACTATTTGATTTTGAACACATATTTTCTATAGTTGAAATCAGAGTAGTACTTTGTTTCATCCATCCTTCTTTGCGATTCTACCTTCATTTTTGTGAGCAAAAACCTTTGGGCAGGGATGGATTTGTAAGAATCTCGGACTATAAGTGTTAGTGATACCTTGTCACATTGACATAGGTATAAAAGGTGTGAGACATGTAATTTTTGACATCTTTTATCATAATACAATTATTGTCTCTCATCTCACCTACTTATACTAAGTTTTCATGGCTTCTCTCTGTTCTTTTCTATCTTTCTACCCTTTCTCTCTTTTCGTCACTCTTTCTTCTCCTCTTTTCTCTCTCTCTCTTCTACTCTTCTTTCTCTCATCTCTCAGCCCTCTCCTTGGCATGCAATAACCTTATGTAAAGTTTAAATTCTAAGAGCTGGAAATGTCCTTAAACATTGAATATAGCCAGGAACTTAACCATGACATTAGGCCAACTCATTAAATATTGTTACTAACAAATATATGCAATCTGGTTTTAGTTATAATACAGTTGTAAACCTTTTGGGTAGTATTGTGTCTTAGGAGAAACATTTGGACTCTTTGCAAAGATACCATTTGAAAAGCCTAAATTCAATAGAAAATTTCAAAATCACATGTTTTTGAGTCATGACTTTTAAATACAAATCCAAAAACACATAATTTTTATCAAATCAATGTTCTTACTATTGAAAAATAGAAACTCATTTTCAAAGCATTTTATATATTATGCTTGAAAAGGAATTGGGCATCATATGCTAGACTCTCCATTTTCATTCCATTTACAAACTCAAATGTGAATCTCCTCTTCTTGAATACTTAAGTTAGTCCTACTAAAACATTTTTAAATGTATATTCTCAAACTAATAAGTGAGGATTCTCTTCTTTGATATTGAATTTAACAAATTTCTATGATCAAGAGTGCCCATTTGGCAAGACAAAAAAATGAGCACTATAAATATGTAAATACTAGCATTGAACTACCAAATGAAGTAAATATATCATGCTTCTAGATTCTCTTTAAAAGTACATCTCTCTCTCTCTCTCTCTCTCTCTCTCCAAATATCAATGCGATTAGGTTTTGTAATGACGTTTTTTGAACACACATAACATGTCCCTTACAAATCCTACTCATAATGTTCGTTTATAGTTAACTTTATTGAAAAGTCAAATTCTTTTATACTATGTTAATACTATAAAACAATAAAATGAAATGTTGATTTATGAAAGAAATCATGTTATTCCATTTGATTATACATCACAAAAAATTTCCAATGTCATCACCTTGATGCAAAACTATTAAGCCTTGTCTTTGCTATTGATGCATGCTACAATGGCCTTTAGGCAGTCGTTAATGGCACGCGAAGCTCTCTTGTCACTCACATGGACAAAGAAGCATAATTGGAGTTCCTCATAATATCATACCAGCTTGGTCAATAGAAGGAGGAGGAAGTGATAGGAGATGTCAAAGGTATGGTGAAGAGCACAAGCATATATACATCCTTTGTATTGATGCCCCTCTAGGCAATGAGTGTGAGATTGAAAAGCAATGTTTAATCATGTTTCAATATAGTGTACTAGAATCATTTCATTGTAAGCAAGGGGGAGGCTACTAAAGGAGTTGTGTATGAGAGAGAGAGAGAGAGAGAGAGAGAGAGAGAGAGAGAGAGAGAGATGTTAGATATGCTCAATGTCCCACCCTCATAAGGTGCCACCAATGATCCATGGTGCTCAAAGTTGTAAGGCCCCCATTATGAGGAGAAGACAAATGTGAGCTTGAGTCCTGACTTGTATATCAGATGAGGTCTATGTGATTGGATGGAAAAAAGGTGACCATTGTGGGTCTAATCTTTGGGTTGGACTGAGTAGTTAAGCTGGTAGCAACTCGAGGCACATTGCATCGAGTTGCAGGGTAAGGGAGTTAAAAGGGCCCCCTAATATTCCATGGAATATTCCCTGGCCAACTAGTGGAGGCTCATATGGTAGGTCGGTCAAGCCGACCTAACCACCTTCACGGGCTATAAAAGCTAAACCCCTTTACAGTCATCGATCATCTATCTTTCACCAGTCAGAGTTTTTCTAGCTAGCCTTAAGCTCTTCACCTATCTTTTGTCTAGATTGCCATCCAAGCTTCACAGTGGAAGCACACGGGTGGACAGAGCCATCTTTGTATCAATTGTTTGGAGCTAAAGAAATTTTATAATTCTCCTATTATCTATTGTGTACTCTCTATCTCTATCTCTTTCTCAGATTCTATTTGCTGCGCCATGTAATTTTTTACAAAAGATAGAGAGAGGTGTCTTTGGTTGCTGCCTAATCAGAGAGGTAGACCACTACTATCATCCACCTCCACCATGCCTACTAGCCATGTTTTCTCCTGTATCACCATGTTGGCTATTCACCTCCACCACACCAGTGAGCTTGACCACCTCACCATTGAGTTGCAACTATTAGCTATCATATTCCACTCCCATTTCTTATAGCTTGACCACCACACTTGTGAGCTTGACCACCTCACTATTGAGTTGCAACTATTAGCTATCATATTCCACCCCCATTGCCTATAGCTTGCCTTGTCAACCTGCCCGCCAACCCTTTTACCATGGTTACAGGGACTAACATTGCCTTCCTGACCTAACCAGAGAAGACGATAAGAGGAAAAGGCCTTCCAATTTATGAGAAGGAGTATGTGTCTTAGGAGCACTATGTGTACTAATCTAATGCACTACATCAAATCCTTGAAAAATGTGTCATTTTTTCACCTCATTTCGATGCACTACATCAAGGGCATGAGAAAATATATTAAATTTGGGGTTTTAAAAATCATCAATGTCTAACTTACAAAATATTATCATTTTTCTAGCTCATTTGGATGTATTGCATCAAGGGCATGAAAAAATATGTCAAATTTGGGGCTTTTTCATCAAGCAGTGTGTGTCAAATCCTCAAAAATTTTGTCATTTTTCCACCTCATTTTGACGCATTACATCAAAGACACATAAAAATATTTGAAATTCTATACTTCCTCATTAAGAATTGTGTATCAAATCCTTGAATTTTTTTTCATTTTTAACTTCATTTCTATGTATTACATCAAGGGCACGTGAAAATAGGTCAAATTTGGGACCTTTTCATGAACCATTAGTAGCTTTTTCTTTTGATTTTCATGCAATACATCACCCAAAAATCATACAAAAATCTAGCTTTTTTCTCTTGAACGCGATGCAATGCATCAACTCTCACAAAATTTATGCAAAAAATTTACCTTTTCATTTCTCTATTTTCATGCATTGCATCAAGACAAATTCTTATATTGCTTATTTTTGTAACTTAAATACTTGTATTGAAACTTCTATTATCATTTGATTTTGATCCATATTCAAATGAAATCCTGTTTAAGGCACTAATAATAATTTCTATTATATCACAAAGAATACAAATTATGGATTAGTTTGCCTTATCTATCTTGATTGAACTAGATGTATTGGTCACAATTAATAACTGATTTCGATTGAGTTACAATAAAAGAGGTGAAAATGAAAATGATTGAGTTACAATAAAAGAGGTGAAAATGAACTTTGTTACACATATGTTCTATAAGAATCTATCTTAATGATTTAAATTGAAACTTCAGATGGGTATGGTGCAAAAAAGTTATAAGGTAAATGTAGTATATAGAGTAGTAAATAGAATACATAGAAGTTATTTATTTGAAAATATGCCTTACAAGCTTAAAAAGGGAAATATTTGATGTTGAGCCAAGGCTCAGATATAGTTAAACAATTTGATGCAACCTTAACCACGTAAACCTCTTCTATATTGAAATCTTAAATCAAGATTTTACATGTACCTATACTATATGCATTCACTATCAAAAGTTTCACCTTTGAGTTCATAATACATATGTTTCATTATTATATTGGTCTCTATAGTAATTAAAGAACATACCTAGGGCTACCTAAAATTTTTCACAACTTTACACTATATGACCAGAAAGTTTGATTTCTTGAGGATACCATAGCTAGGACTATCTAAAATTTAAGACACTTTCATATTTGTATACTTTGATACTGGAAGTCCAAATTCTTTAAAAGCAATTTAGCATAACTTCCCTATTTGTAGATTGTAGTATTATAACTATGGAGTCTTGAGCAAGGGTGTAGTTAGGGTAGACCATTTTTAGAAGGATTTTTAAACTAAATTTGAAAATGTACAATTGAGTAGGTTATCACATGAAAACCTTGAAAATATTTATCTTTTCATGTTAAAGTTCATTATGAGTTAATATCATGTAGTCTATTCAATAGTTTTGTTTTAAAGTACAAGTGATTATAAGTGTTTAAGTATATGCTTGTAGAAATATGCATTGCCAAAATCTTAGTTGATTTTAAAAAGTACAATACCAAAAAGTACTAGTGTTTAAGAAAAACATTCAATTTAGTATGTTTGCAAAATAACTACATTAATGTTTGTACAATTTTTTAAAAATAACATTTTTTGTATAATTCTTTAGATGATCTCTTTAGAAGAAACATGCAACTTATCCAAGAGGTTTGCCATTGTGTTTTATATGCACGCTGATTTAAGTTGCATAAAAGTCCCTTCCATGCTTAGCAATGACGTGTAATTTAAGTTGCATAAAAGTTTCTTCCATGGTTAACATTGAAATGTGATTTGTTTGATGGAAAGGAATGAGAAATTGACGTATGAATTGAAGAGCCTATTGGCATGTCAAGTGATATATGCTTGGGATTTTTTTGTATATCAAGTTGTTATGCATTCATGCATGTCTTTTAGATTATTTTCATGCGTTTTATGTTTGGTTATTATGAGGGAAAAAAAAATCAAGGAATAAAAAAATTCCATAAAGTATAAACTAAATAGACAAAAACACAATATAAACAAAAGTTTAAAAGTGCAAAATTAAAACATCAAATTAAAAAAGTTTAAGAAAGTAAACAAAAAGGCATTAAATATACATGAAATACAAAATATTTAAAAAAGTTATATTAAAATGACGTCCTTTTGAAAAAATGAAAAATAATAAAATAAAGTATATATATATATATATATATATATATATATATATATAACTTAATTAAAAAATACAGCTACACTTAGTAAACAAAAGACAAAAAAAAACCAAAATGTCACTTAATAAGCAAAACTAAACAAAAAAAGTAAGAGATTAGGAAGATTTGATATTTTGGGAAAATAAAATACCAAGTCATAGTGATTGGGTACAAGAGATAAGAGACTTGTATTTTTTCCATCATTCAAGGATAATCAAAGAGTCTCTTCATATCTTTGTCTTCTTACAGGTTTCATGGCTTCTCTCTCCTTATTTCTCTCATTCTAGTATTTCTCTCTCCTCTTCTCTCTCTACTCTCTAGTCCCCTTCATAACAATTGGTATCAAACGATAGGTCTTTGGTCTCATTTTAGTCACATCTCAACCAAATCTTTATTATTTGCAATGAAATAATCTATGGCCACTCAGGTATAGTAGGTATAGATCTTCTAGGGAGTGGTGCAATGATGAATGGTCCCTCAAATGAAGAGGATAGGCCTTATTGAAGACTCTTGCAAGAGATGGTGGCAAATTGATTAGAATAGCAAGTCATCATCAAGTTCAAGGCCATTTTGAAGGTAGCTTTGTCAAACAAGAGGTAACAAGACTTAGCAAATTTTCATATCTTAGTTACATTTTGGAGTGGAGTTTTTCTTTACTTAGCAAATTTTCATATCTTAGTTACATTTTGGAGTGGAGTTTTTCTTTCTTCTTTCTTCAAGCTTGCTTGAAGCTTTCATAGTAGAATTCCTTCTCTATCTCTTCAATGGAGTCACTACTGCTACAATAGCTTGGAGAGAATGATTCTACTGGTCACAAGCAACAAGAAGACCACTATTGTTAGTGTTTTTGTTAGTGTATTGGTGCATTTTGTATTGATCTGGATAGCTCTGCATGTGGATAGCCAATGTATTGGTGCATTTTGTATAGCACTCTAGACTTGGATAACTAGTGTACTAGTGCATTTTTTACTAGTCTAGATAGCCCTCTTGATCATGGAAGTAGCAAGCCAATCACCAGTGTGCTTTTTAAATCACCAATACTTTAAGATTTGAGCACTCTCCATTACTTCTTAAGCTTCATCAAGACCTTCTTCATCTACAATCATTCTTGGAAACCCTAGCTATCATAAACCAGGGCATCCATTAAAGTCCACTCCAAGCTTCTCAAATTTGAGATATTTTTTCATCTTTTGACTCCTAGAGCTCACCTACAATATGGATTCTTCAAGATTCTTGAAGAATTTGAAGTATTGGAGCATATTAGATTCCATCAAGTTTTCATGTGGAAATAATTTGGGATTTTTACTAAAATGGGTCAATCTTATATTTCTTGGCACTCAAGGGAGTTGAATATCTCCTATTATTGATCTTCTCCAACCTCTAAGTGATTGTGGCTTGACATTGACCAACATTGGAGCCTATTGAGCTATGAAAGGAATTATGGGAGCAATAATTAGGGGCTTTCATGCTTGATACACAATGTTCATTCATTGTCATAGGAGAGCTATTGGAGCTTCTTAATGAGGAGTCTACATTAGTTTATGCTTCCATTTGGCATTCTACATCAAGCTTAGTCTACAATGTACTTTCTTGATTCTTACTATTGAGCCTACATCCAATTGTTGGGGAGACTTAATAATTAAGTTCTGTCATGAATTTGAAGCCATCTTATTGCTTGAATGCTCTCTTATTTGTTGAGGGTTGAGATGACTTGAAATTTTGGCTGATTTTTGTTGTTTTTGTGTATTGAAAGGTTGATTTTTGATGCATTATGAATGATGATTAGTTGTTTTGAAAGTTTTTGGGAGTGTTTGGATGAGGTTGGAAGCTCATGATGGTTTATAATGGAGATATGATGTTCTGACATGTTCTGTTAGTGTTTGATTGGTGGTTATGTTTGGGTTTGTTGAGCTTCTGTTTTGCTCTGATTTCCTTCTGTATGAGGAGTTAGAATAATGATTGATGAATTTTGAGAGTGTTTGAAAGCTTCTTAATTGATTCTTGATGGTTTTGAAAGCTTCTTAATTGATTCTTGATGGTTTTGAATGATTTAAGTGAGCCAAAGGCTTTCTGACACCTTCTGTTAACCCTTTGTTGATCGTCTGTAGAGTCTTTGTTTATGTTTTGTATGCCTCTATAAGTGTGATGATTGATGAATGTGTAGCTTGGGGAAGTTTTCCAATCTTGGGAAGAGATGAATACAAGTTCAAAATAGCTCAAAGAAGTGAAAGAAGTAGTTGCTAAAGACTTGAAGTAAAGGCTAAAGTGACAGTGACAGTAGTGAGCTCTCAAGGGACACTACAATGGTCCTAGTGACCTTTCATACTAGACATACCTCTTAGGAGGGGTATCCACGACCAAAGAGGGGTTATGAATGGTTATTATTGATTATCCCATTGAACAATTGATAGAGAGCATGTAAGAGAGAGTGTGAGAGGTAGCAAAATTTATGCAAAACAATGTATCTATGAGAGTGAGAGATTGTGAGAGAAAGCTATGGAACCTTTGAAGAAGAATACTATGTGATGATTTTCATTCAAATTGGTATATTCTCTTGTGTTTTTGTGGTCTCTTGGTGAATTCTATGAAGAATATGAAAATCATAATCAATTTTACTCAAGTTAAAGCTGTGAGAGATTGTTTTTATGAAGCTGCGTGAAGATTTCTTATTCTTAGTGTCCTTTTCCTTATTGTAATCATATAAAATATGAAAAAAATGCTTGTTGATGATACAAGATAGATATTCTTGCAGCAAATTTTCCATTTTCTTAGTGTTTTTCTTGGGGCTCCATGTTTTTGGTGCACAGTCGGGGAAATCTGCCAAGAGGCTAAAAATGAAGGCAATGGCATTGCCAAGAGGAGAAGAATTCAATGGATACTTTTAAAGTTTCTTCTTCCACTGAAGAATTGGATATTCTTATTACCAAAGCCACTTTTTACAAGAAGTTCATCCCACAATGGTAGAGACATATTACCATCATGATGTAGGCTCTATGTGGTGGACTATTTCCTCTCCCTATTGAAGCAACAAAGATGTACATCTTGGTGGCAAATTGTTTGGGAGGAAATTGAAGTGCAAAAACAGAGAGAATGACCATCCATGGGAGACTTAGCATTCATTGAAAAGTTTCTCGATATCATCAAGTGGGGAATTGTGAAGAAGCTTTAAGAGTTGTGGTCAATAGAGGTTCACAAGAACAAGAAGGAAAAGAGTTGGAATCTATTCGTGGATGCTCAATAGCAGGATATGTGGAATACATGATGGTGCACTAACAATCGTCTATTTGTCCAATTAGCAAGCCATTGGAAGTTGATGGAGAAAGTTTTCTTCACAATATACATTGTTAAAACCATCAAAAGAGCTGGCATTACTATGATGATGGTACCACAACGATCCTTAGAAGAATGAGTTTTGATACTTTCAGAACTAAATACCTTCCCCTCTGTAGGCAGATTGAAAGATGAATTTAGAGACGTTGAAAATAAGGAAGTAGAAGAGGTGTTGGTAAGAGAGTTCTCTAGAGACTGAAGCCCCCTCTGATTCTATTCTGTTGAGTACAGACCAATTGGGTGGAGCTAACTACCTAATGAATGATGCAATCAAGAGGCAAGCAAGCACTAGAATGAGTCCAGAGGTATGTGAGAAGAGAGAGAGAGAAGGCAAAGATCAAAGCCGAGAATGAGCTAACATCACAATCCTTCTTTGATGCTCTATAGCGACACTCTTTACGAAAGTCCCATGGCCACTCAAGGTCCCCTTCCTAGTCAGATCTGTCTTGGAAATATTGATGATAGACTAGCGAATGTGGTCCCATTGCCCATCTTTAAAGAAGAGTACAATGAAGACCCTAATATTTATGTAGGAGAATTCATGTAGCATGTGTAGTTAACAATGTCAGAACCCCCGAGCATTGGTTGGTGATATTCCATGCCACTTTCAAAGGCACAACATTTTAGTGGTATGAGAAACAAGTAGCATGGAATTTTGGCACATGGAAAGTTGGCCTTCCTCACTAAATTTAGGCGTGAAGGTTTTGAAGAGCAAATGCGAGAGAAGTTTACTATGGTAAATGGGTGGAAGCATATGTCTCTAGAATGGAATCCATACTAAAGAGATGGACTGACCATCACTTGGATGAAGACATTTAGAAGGGAGTTTTCCTAAGAGGCCTACAACCAAAATTTTGTAAGTTTGTGGAATTGAGAAGATGAGTCAATCTGCAAGTTATAGTGGAAGGTGCAAGACTGTATGATGAAGTTGAAGCCAGGCTATCAATGACCTCAAGATGAGGAGTCTGGAAGAGTTGACAGAATTGTACAAAATTTGTCATCGTAAGTCCACACCCTATTATCCTAGAGCCAATGGTCAAGTCAAAGTTACCAATTGCATCCTCTACTCGATTTTGACAAGAACGATAGTTGCACATCATCATGATTAGGATGATCGACTTATAGAGGCCCTATGGGCGTACAAAACCTCCCATAAGGTAGATACATGACAAAATCCTTTCCAGTTGGTATACGGAACAGAAGCTGTCTTTCCTATTGAACTCGAGATACCCTCTCTACACGTGGCCATCAACCAACTCTTGGGAGATGACGAGTCTTTGCAATGCCATCTCTTGCACTTGGAGTGTCTCGATGAGATTCGCAGGATGGCCCTGCAGTGCATGGAAGCCACGCAAGCTCGTAGAAAGGTCTATCATGACAACTTCATTAAGCAGAAGGATTTGTTTTGAACAAGAAGGGCTGCAATATTTTATTCATGAGGGCTTGAAAGTAGCAGGTGCATTGGAAAGTCCAAATGGCATAACCAAGAAGTGATATAACCCTCTTTTAGTTCTAAAGGCTGTTTTGACTCATCTCCTTTCTTCATTTGGATTTGATGATAACCTGATCGAAGATCTATTTTGGTGAAGACCTTTGCATCTTTAAGCTTATTCAAAATATCATCAATTTGGGGAATAGCATACCTATTCTTGACCATTGACTTGTTCAAATCCCGATAATCAATACACATGCAAAATAATCCATCCTTCTTTTTGATTAAGATCACAGAAGAGGAAAATGGTGATTGACTTTGCTGAATTAAACCCATTTGCAGCAATTTCTTAACTTGATGCTCTACTTCTTCCCTTTCAAACTTGAACAAGCGATAGGGAGGTTTGTTGATGGGTTTTGTATTGGGCAACAAGTCAATAGGATGGTCAACCTCTCGCTTTGGAGGTAAGGATGATGGTGGCTGAAATAAATCCTTGTACTCCTCCAATAGCTCTTCTAGTCTTGGATCCATTTCCTTTGAAGAAGAAGTTGGCTGATT
The DNA here is from genome assembly GCF_053477565.2 of Lygodium microphyllum. Lineage (NCBI taxonomy): Eukaryota > Viridiplantae > Streptophyta > Polypodiopsida > Schizaeales > Lygodiaceae > Lygodium > Lygodium microphyllum. Next base: position 122,878,560 of record NC_141154.1, read on the forward strand.
TGTTGATTGTCCTTCATCTACTTTCGTAAGTAAAAGAGTGAAGATGCATGATTTTGCATTGATTTCTTTTCGTAATTTCTTCATGGAGATGAGTTCTATTTGTTTGTGGTCTATGCCTTTCAACTCTATGTGCTATCCTTGCCAATTAAATTCCATTAGCATTTGCTCCAAGTCCAAGGTAAATTTGCTAAGTGTTTTCAGCCAATTACAACCAATGACAATGTCAATAGGCCCCATATCCAAAGTGATCAAATCCACTTTTATTGTGCAAGAGGGCGATAACTCAATTGAGGTACATGGACACACTTCTTTACTAGACTCACATTCACCGAACTTGGCAACTTGTATCCGCAAGGAAGAATCCATATCAATGGGTAGCAATTTCAGCCCATTCAAAGATTTGGTGTTGACGAAGCTATGAGTGCTGGACGTATCCACTAGAATATGTGCAACCTTGCCATTAATGAAACCTTTGAGTCTAAGTGTATTTTTCCTTTGCAATCGGTCCATGCATCATGTGAGATAGTATACAAGGAAACATGAGAATCATGATTACCACCTGGATCAAAAGGAAATCCATCCATGGGATCATAGAATTCTTCGTTGGTGGCATGCTCCTCTTTATGAATCTCTTCAACCATTGGGTATGCATCAACATGCAGTAAATTTCCCTCTTGATCTTCTTCTTCTTCAACTTCCACTTCCTGAGTGATCATCACCATGTTGATTTTTGAGTTCTTAGCTTCACACTTCAGCTTATGACCTTGTGACCACTTCTCCCCACACTTGCAGCATAATCCTTTTGCATGCATTTCCCGAAGTTTGTCGTGAGGAAGGAAGTTACTGTTAGAACTATTTTGGGGCATGATGGGACCTGAAATGGGCCGACATTGGCTATGGCACTAGCCGGACCTCATGCTCATGACAGACAAACACACCCTCATGGCCTCGTGGACCAGGAGCGTCTATCTACTGCTAAAGGACTAACTGCCCTAAAGCCTAATCTATGCGTTTATGGTTTTTATCATTTTGTAGTCCAACGTTTCCCTTTTATAAACTCCTCAGAGGGAAAACCCTTACACATTGGCAATGCCACGATCACATACATGGAGGCAACCTCTTGGTAGAAACACCGCGGCCCCACTGCAGCTCTCCTACATCGCAGGGATTGGCCCCTCGATGCGCTGCTAAACATATAACACAAATGAACACAAACTCCTCTCTTTCATATTTCTCGCATTTCCAGGATATGTACCATGTGTCCTCACTTAACAGTCCCTTAAGAAACCGACCCTCTATCCTACGGCAAGGGATAACCTCTCACTCTCAATCGTGGGTCAAATTCCTAAGCAAACAATTGCTATGCAGTCCAGGAGATTTTCCTTTGATACCATGAACCATGCGTAGTGCATAATGTGAATCGTTTAGTGCACAAAAAACAGAAAATCAGCATTGTGCATCGTGCGAAACCAATCTTTTCATGATTTCCTGTGAGGTGTCCGCTAGTCCCAATCCACGGCACACCTTTTAGTAGTCCATCAGTAGGTCTTTCCATAAATGATGCCGCCCGGTGCTCCCTTGGAACATCACGGGATTGTCACTTAGGCCCTACCGAGTCTACTTCGCAACGGAAGAGTTCTGGCCGAACCCACTAGGATCGACCTGAAGACTTAGGTTCCTAAAATCGGATGGGTCTCCTAGTAGCCAGCTAGCGTCAGTAATTTCGAGTTCCACTTTTTAGAGGATTACTCAATCTGAAGCGGACTTGCCATTGCACTTGGTTCAAAGAGAATGGGAGATGGAGGGGAGTGTGGTACGTCAACCCTCCTGCCCATAAGGCAAAATCCCATTCCGATCCCCTAAAACAATGCAAGTCGGTTCTACCTAATGACTACTTGGTCAATTTATCGTCTTCCTATTTCTATATTCGATGTAGAAAAGCTCCCAGCTAATCGGGACCACCCTACCATTGGACGGACCCGTCGGGGGTTACGCCCACCCGCTTTCCTCTGATGATGGGTCATCTTTAGTTTTTTAATTACCTACAACACATTTATTGAAAACATATACAACCAGCTTCCTTAATTAATCCATTTAGTCACACGTTCCTTCACATAATTTATCTCACTAACACGCATACAATTCGAGCAGTAAAGCAAACTTCTTTATTATATTGGAAGTCCTATTACAATTTCCATCATTCCGTCCCAGCGGAAGATACACAGAATTCCATAAGGACATTCTGTCCACCAAGATTCCACCCTCATAACTAGTATTTAGGGTTCCAGGATCCCATCCTGGGTCACGAAGGGGCTCGTCAGATTCTTGGAACAATGTAGGATTTACAGCCAGAGCCCCCTCTGGCACCTACAATTCCTACTGCCCGAGACTATCCCTACTGACAGATCTTTCGCCTACGGAGCCGGTCCAAGCCTCTCGTAGCGATAATCATGACCCCCTTGGAGTAGGGTCTCGCCGCTAGCTTGGGGGTAGCCTAGCGCGATCCTTCCTTTTATTCTGTTGGCAATAATTTCAATCAAAATCCAGATTCTAGCAAACACAAACAGTCCTTTCAAATATGTATCAAATAGTGCAATGACAATCATCCCAACATGTAAATCACAGTTTCACATAGCCAAGGTAGACCTTATCCTAAGGCAACCTTTCATGAGGATTCTTCTCCTCATAAAGAAGTGTTGAGTACACCTCTTAAAACACATTAAGCAGGGCATGAGTTTTCCATTTGGATTTACTTATCTAACATAAGCAAAATCCCTTAAGGAAATATATTGTGTCAATAATCTCAACAAGATGATCTTTAGGATTCCTAAATAGATAACCAGTTTCTATAACCTTCACTAATCAGTTCTTAACCTTGTCGCATTTTGATCATAACTCTATTGAATACGCATAAAGACATATGTACAATAACCTTTGACAATTAATTCTATCTTGATTCTATGCCTTAGTATCCCAACTATTCTAGCTAGAAATCATAGTGATTAATCGTTTTATGCTTGAACTAATATGTCTTTCTAGATGAGTTATCAGATTAATGTGTAAGCGAAGAATATGAAGCTAATATCCTATGTGATTTATCTTATATTATAAAATTGATAATCTAGTAATGAATAACCTGGTTTGGTGGCATGACGACATTAGGAACTTCATCTTTACTCGCGCTCGCATTAGCCACACCCGCTGTTCCAATTGTGGTGGCGATTCCCGCAACCTCGGGCACTCCCGTATCATTGGCAATACCCGTTGCTTGACCGGTTGCGTTAATTTCCATGGTTTTTCCACTTTGTCGCTTTGGAGCCATCGTCCACGAGGAGTTTGAGAGATAGGGAAGGTAGGATAGATTTTAGATGAGAGAGGGTAGAGAATATGGCTTAGTTAAAGATCGAGACAAGGGATTTGAGCTAACTCTCTTCCTCTTTCTCTTTCTCTCTCTCTCTCTCTCTCTCTCTCTCTCTCTCTCTCTCTCTCTCTCTCTTTAGCTTCTCGCAGCTTCTTGAAGGAGTATTCTTCCTTCTCTCTTCTTCTCTCTCGCAGCCTCTCGGGGTCTCCTTATGTCCCTTATGCCTCTCCCATGCCTCGTATTTATAGTGAATTGGGGAAGAGGGCTTGTGGTTGAGAAGTGGAGCTCTTTGTGGAGGGGGATCTTGGAAAGATCAGTGATCTAATGCTCAGATCATAAATCTGATGGTTCCATTGGCTCCGAAAGGGGGGTAAAACCCCAAGACACTTGGTTAGAAAGCTCTCAGTTCACTCCTTCTTCTTTTCTCTGTTCGAAGTGCTGTCTACTGCCTGTAAACTGCGATCGCGGCGCGCGCGATTTCGCCAGTCACTTTTCTTTGTTTTTCTTTTTATAAAATCTTCAAACTAACTAACACATCACTTGTTTTTTTCTTTTAAATGACATCTAGCTCTAGAAATCTCCATATCTCTTTTTTTTTAAAAAAAAATTAAGATAATCTCTAAAATATCTAAAATATTCTAGTCTTGTCCAAAAGTCTAATATTTTTAGACCATCCAAACTATACACATTATCCTAGTGATTAATATAACTCATAAGTTTCGTTCACGTTGTAATTTACGTGAAGGATGGCCACGGTCCTTGCCAATTCGAAAAAAATATCGAATTTACGACTCTTGATTTCTCTAAATAAAATATTTTAAATTAAATAAAAATTATTAATAATTAATGTTAGTTAGTTTTTACCTTAGTTAGTCTTTAGTTAGTAATCTTACTAACTTATTAATTAACTAACTAACTTTTGAACTAACCAACTAACTTTTATTGTGTGGAAATATTACATTTCCATGCTAGCGTTTATGTATTGAACGAGGAGAGACACCGAGCCTTACAGTCATGCTGCCTTTCCCTTTATTTTAAAACCACATCCTATAGGCATGATGCAACACATAAATCAGATTTAAGATTGTACTTTGACGCTCAACCTCCCCCCTCACCCTACCGTTTAATGTTTTGCATTCGTTGATAGGTGAAAGAGTCATTTTATGTGTATTTCTTTATAGAGAAAGTGATAAACACGGACAGAAATATAGAAACGAGAGTAAACCGAGGCCAACCTCATGCTCTACCTTCATTACACATTGCACAAACACTTATGTAATTTTTTGGAATTTTTCTTTTATCGTTTCCTAATTTTCTCCCATTTAAAACCCATTTTCCACCATTTTTTGGTATTTTTTCTCTATTTTCTTCAATAAAAAATGACTAAAAACTAAGATTGATTGTGGGCTGTGGCCCTTAGGTTCCTTGACAGTAAAATTTCAGGTTTTGTTGATGTTATGTCTCATATTTTCCCTTTATTTTGCAAAAAATCCCATTTTTACCCCTTAAACGCGTGTTTTACGGGTTTTATATCATTAGTTTCAGCCATATCACTTATGATTTTCTGATTTTCTAAGCATAAACTGATCAAACTCATAGCAAACAACAACATAATGCATAATCAGCCCATGGGAACAATATTTCATCATCCAAATAGCATAAAAACTCATTTTTTCTTCATAAAAATTGAATTACTGCTTAGGCTTCATGTATTGGGATCTTGGTTTTGCTATGGGTCTACGGGTCAGCCCTCATTCAATGTCCAGCACCTTCAAAATCAGCAATCTTAATGTCTTCATCGATCCGGAAGCAATCCGGTCTCATCCGGACAAGCTTTCCTTCACCATTCTTCATTTTCCTCTTGCACACAAGAACAGCCCCTTAAGGGAGAGAGAGGGAGGAGAAAGAAAGACTAGAATCAGAATTCTCCATCCAGGCCACCATTGGACGAGCGAAGGACGGCAATATGCTCGGCCCACAAGGGAGAATCAAGGCCCAAGATCTGTTCCATGGGTTGTATGCAACCCCCAATCATGAGAGAGAGGAGAGAGTGCGCAAAATTTGGGCGTAATGTTGGCGCCTCCATCTCCTCCTTCTTCATCTTCTCTCTCCACGTTTTTTCATCTTGTATGCTTAAAATTTTGAAGGGAAAGGGGGGGGGGGGGGGAGGGTCCAAACTCAAAAGGCATGCCTAATTTTGGCCTCCCAAGTGTCCACCTTTTCATATCTTGACCATTTTGTGGCCATTTTCCCGTCCAGGCTCCGATTTGAGTGCTGTAAATTTCTGGGCGTCCAGCTTGACATTTCGCATTGGTTGGCAACTTCCGACACCCTAAATTCCAGTTTTTTGGCAAATTTTAGGCACATCTCGCCCACGGGATAGGGCGACTCAGCCCGTCGAATCCCACAACAGATATGCACAAAACAACCAAAGGAAGCATCAAGCTGATACAAAATAGATACATACTAAAACACAATACAATGCTCACCCTACCCCGTGACAAAACCAATGCATGAAATCCACAAGGAGTAGGCCTAGCATAATCTGATAGAAGGTCCGAAGATAGTCACTAACCGACTGCTCCAACACGGCTAAAACTAAAAAGAACTATCAAAGAGGTTGCCCTAAGTGGCGGTCTGAACTACCTACCTAACCAAGGACAACATAACCAGGAGCTCCTACTAGGCGAGGACTCCTATAGCCTGATCAAGAAGTATTTGCTTTCAGCACATTTCTTCTTTTAGGGTTTTTATGTTTCCATACTCGGGCATGTAAAATGGAGGGAGCTGAGCATAGTGACCTAAGGAGAACAGGGCATCGGCCTCAGGTCCTGTCTCGGTATCCAAGAACCTACCAAGCCCTCACAAGGCGACACTTAATCCTTTTCTAACGCCCACTTTTATTTTCGCTCCAACCTTCCTTACTTTCTTCTTTTCCAGCGAAACGCCACCCCTAAGAAGACAAGGCATTGGCCCCGAGTCTGACTCGTCCCCACGAACCTACCAGGCCTTCGCAAGGCGATGATCAACTGCTTAAACATTTTTCTTTCTGTTCTTTTCTAGTTCTATAGGGGGTTAGAACCCCTTTTTACACACCTTTGTATATATTTTTATTTTCTTTGAGATATTTAGGGTTTCTTTTCGTCTCTATCATCATCATTTTTCACTTTTGGCAGGCTTCTCTAACTGCCTCACAACTAACAAGAACTCCTAGAACGGCTGCCTAAAGGCCTAGCAGAACAGGGTCACTAGGACTACCTTCTAAAATAGGTCTTTCAATGTCTGACAATGTCTTTACAGGAGGCAACGACTACTTAGGCCTCCCTCAGACAGACCTAACCTAAACCTGGGACTTCATGCCTTGGACTCTGGTCCCCAACAAGAAAAGAAAAATCCCCCAACAAGTACACAGACACATATAGCATAAAAACACGGTACTCGTAAAGGAGAGATATCACCTGGATAGGGCCACGAGAAGCTTCTGCGCAACAAAGGCTCCTTCCAAGCTCTTCTTCGAACTTGTCTAGCACAAGACCAAAACAAGAAACCATTAACCGCACCTGTACTAAACAGACAACTGGCCTTCTTAGCCTAATGAAATAAAGCACTTCACTACAAAAACTGATCGGCCCGCTTGGCCTAACGAAATCTGGATGTAATATCCAAAGCAGCTAGCCTTCCTAGCTTAAAACTAGATGGTCATTTTAGTCCACGTAATGCTGATGTCCTTGGCATATACATCACACCCTAACAGAGTACTCAGGGTGCCAAGGATAGCACATCATAGGTCGACTAGCCCCATGCTACTCATGCAAGTTGGCTAAAAGCTTGATCTTGTATTTTTTAATCTTAGGTTTTTTTTTGTAGAGCTACAAGTCTAAGCCTTTCCACAAATAACTCATCAATAAGGCCGATCCCTTCTTGGGCACTATGAGCTGAATGAACGGCCTCAGTGGGCTCGCATGTCGTACATTTATTGTAATCCGAATAAATTGATCGTTCAAGCGGCTAAATGGCTCCTTTGGGAGAAAGAATCATAGTTTTGTACTCATTCAAACCTCTCCTATTTGGGTTTTCACATAAATCAGTGCTGCGACCCAAACTAGGTAGAGCTTCAAGCCTAGGCACATCACATGGGTGTATCCCAAGGCAGTGTATATTGTTAGATGTATATCTAGTCTTATTCTCTTGGGGGTTCGACAAAATATATCCAAATGGGATCCTTGGCCTTGCATCCGACACTCCTGCCACACTTTTGGAGATTTTGGGTCTCCAAACCCATCCCACATTTCCCTTAATATTCTTGCATTCCCTCAATTTGTTGCACTGGTCTAACGAACTCAATGCAAACTTATCCCTATGGCCAAATGGCCTCACATCCTTATGACCTTTGTGAAGCACAGGTGGACTTTTAGCATTTTTCATCCTCTTTACAAAAGATGCCTTTACTTGTTTATGTCCATACTGCAAATTTTTCCCCATAAGAACCATGCTTTCACTGAAGGGAACAACATCCACCCGGAAGCATGATTCCAACACCAAAGGTCTCTCAAGAGCCTTACTAGCAATAAAATTAGAACCACACACACAGAATGCTTATCAACACTCATAGGCCCATTGGTTCTATCCATGTTGCCATCACAACTACCTCTCGTGGAAGTGTTGCAAGCCCTAATGGGACTTACATGGCTTGGCCCCTATTCACTGAGAGGCATGTCATTACTACTCATAGGATGGCCATTTTCTGCTTTGAGATTTTGGCCACCAAGGTTCCCCTCATAGGATGTCTTGGTATCAACAAGTGAGCTGTCTTCTTGCAAAAATGATTGGAAGCTAGGATGCACTTGTACTGAGCGGGGAAAACTCGAAAAGTTTTCCCAACATCTCTGAATATGACCCTCATAATCAATGGCATGCAGTTTTGCTTCCCTTAACGACTTAGGATTCCGCAGTTCCACTTGGATTTGCGTATTAATCTCTAAGCCATTCAGAAAGAGCTCACATAGCACATCATCTAGTAGTGCACTGGCTCTTCTTGGCCAAAACCTAAGAGTACTATCAAAGGCTCTAGCATACTCTTTAACAGAAAGATAAGACTCCTGTCTAAACTGCATAAGCTGCCCTAAGACCTGAATCATAGGGAGCTACTTTTCATACTCATCTAGAAATCTATCACAAGACTCCCCAAATGATCTGATCGACCGTCTTGGGAGGCTCCAGTACCATTTCCTTGCCTCTCCCTTTAGGGTACTTGAGAATACGAGCATCCGATGTATATCATCAAACCCACTTGCAATGCAAGTTAGGTCATATTCTCTTAAATGAATCATCGGATCCTCATTTGGCAACCCATAAAACATTGGGAGATCCCTATAAAGAGGAGGACATTCAGTCCTCCCTTTTGGGATCAACACCGGGTCATTAAAATCTTTATATTCATCATGATTTGGGTCCAGCCTCTTAGGATCTTTAACCTCTTCCATCCCCACCCTTTTCGGTGTAGGGAGGTTATTACCCTCATTGACATCCCTTTCTGCCAACTCACTGAGTGGTCTAGGGAGTCCTATAAATTTCAACATGTCCTTTTGATCCCCTCTTAGAGGGTCTTCCATACCTTTCTCTTTAAAATGAAAGTCCATAACGGGTTTATATAAGAGCTTTTGGTCCTTATCTAAAGCAGATTTATCATTACCACATCTTAAAACTTGGGAACCGTGCCTTTTAAGCAACGGTTTTCCCTTGACAGCTAGGGCTTCTAACATCCTTGTGATGCCTACTATGTCGTCATGGTGGCCCATTACACGGGATGTTTCAACCATAAGCATATTCCATCGTATATCAGCACTTTCCCATGGCATCATGGCTTTAGCATGATAACTTGTTGATGCCATAACTACCCTAGTTTCCAACATGCTTGTTTCATGCCCTCTAGGTTGATGGATGGTTAAACATGATTTCTCTTGGGTAGAGACCACACCAAGGCGAACCTGGGTCCATGCCATCGTATTAGAGGATGGGGTAACCACTAATGGGCTACTATTTTCATCACATAAATTATCTTTTGCAGAGGACTCATGCTCTACATAACTAACTAAGTCCATTAGTAAGTTTTGTATGGGGAAAGCCAAGTTTTTCCATCCTTGAACAAACCCCATTTTATGGATAATTTAGGGTCCCTTGAAACCCTAGATTCGAAAACCGCCACTTATAGGCAGCTCCCGGCAGACGCACCACTGATGGGACCTAAAATGGGCCGATACTGGCTATGGCACTAGCTGGACCTCATGCTCATGACAGACAAACACACCCTCATGGCCTCGCGGACCAGGAGCATCTATCTACTACTAAAGGACTAACTGCCCTAAAGCCTAATCTATGCATTTATGGTTTTTATCGTTTTGTAGTCCAATGTTTCCCTTTTATAAACTCCTCAGAGGGAAAACCCTTACACATTGGCAATGCCACGATCACATACATGGAGGCAACCTCTCGGTAGAAACACCGCGGCCCCACTACAGCTCTCCTACATCGCAGGGATTGGCCCCTTGATGCGTTGCTAAACATATAACACAAATGAACACAAACTCCTCTCTTTCATATTTCTCGTATTTCTAGGAGATGTACCATGTGTCCTTACTTAGCAGTCCCTTAAGAAATCGACCCTCTATCTTACGGCAAGGGATAACCTCTCACTCTCAATCGTGGGTCAAATTCCTAAGCAAACAATTGCTATGCAGTCCAGGAGATTTTCCTTTGATACCATGAACCATGTGTAGTGCATAATGTGAATCATTTAGTGCACAAACAATAGAAAATCAGCATTGTGCATCGTGCGAAACCAATCTTTTCATGATTTCCATGCTAGCGTTTATGTATTGAACGAGGAGAGACACTGAGCCTTACGCTCATGCTGCCTTTCCCTTTATTTTAAAACCACGTCCTATAGGCATGATGCAACACATAAATCAGATTTAAGATTGTACTTTGACACTGAACCTCCCCCCTCACCCTACCGTTTAATGTTTTGCATTCGTTGATAGGTGAAAGAGTCATTTTATGTGTATTTCTTTATAGAGAAAGTGATAAACACGGACAGAAACATAGAACGAGGGTAAACCGAGGCTAACCTCGTGCTCTACCTTCATTATACATTGCACAAACACTTATGTAATTTTTTGGAATTTTTCTTTTATCGTTTCCTAATTTTCTCCCATTTAAAACCCATTTTCCACCATTTTTTGGTATTTTTCCTCTATTGTATTCAATAAAAAATGACTAAAAACTAAGATTGATTGTGTGTTGTGGCCCTTAGGTTCCTTGATAGCAAAATTCCAGGTTTTGTTGATGTTATGTCTCATATTTCCCCTTTATTTTGCAAAAAACTCCATTTTTACCCCTTAAACGCGTGTTTTACGGGTTTTATATCATTAGTTTCAGCCATATCACTTATGATTTTCTGATTTTTTGAGCATAAACTGATCAAAATCATAGCAAACAATAACATAATGCATAATCAGCCCATGGGAACAATATTTCATCATCCAAATAGCATGAAAACTCATTTTTTCTTCATAAAAATTGAATTACCACTTAGGTTTCATGTCTCGGGATCTCGGTTTTGCTACGGGACTGTGGGTCAGCCCTCATTCAATGTCCAACACCTTCAAAATCAGCAATCTTCATGTCTTCATCGATTCGGAAGCAATCCGGTCTCATCCGGACAAGCTTTCCTTCACCATTCTTCATTTTCCTTTTGCACACAAGAACAACCCCTTAAGGGAGAGAGAGGGAGGAGAGAGAAAGATTAGAATCAGAATTCTCCATTCAGGCCACCATTGGACGAGTGAAGGACGGCGATATGCTCAGCCCACAGGGGGAAATCAAGGCCCAAGATCTATTCCATGGGTTGTATGCAACCCCCCAATCATGAGAGAGAGGAGAGAGGGCGCAAAATTTGGGCGTGATGTTGGCGCCTCCATCTCCTCCTTCTTCATCTTCTCTCTCCACGTTTTTTCATCTTGTATGCTTAAAATTTTTAAGGGGGGGGGATCCAAACTCAAAAGGCATGCCCAATTTTGGCCTCCCAAGTGTCCACCTTTTCATATCTTGACCATTTTGTGGCCATTTCCTCGTCCGGGCTCCGATTTGAGTGCTGTAAAATTTTAAGTGTCCGGCTTGACATCTCGCATTGGCTGGCAACTCCTGACAACCCGCACGGTAGTTTAAAAAATTATCAAAAATCACCAAGTGTCGCTCGGGCGCCTTTTAAGAGTCGTATTTCACTTGGTGCTTAAAATCGTCCTAGTAGCTAGAGCCACCGCCTTCGATGTTGAATATTTTTCCCCTAAATTCCAGTTTTTTGGCAAATTTAAGGCACATCTCGAGCTCAAAACTCCGCTCTCAGGGCAATTAAGGAGCATTTTTAGCTCTTGAAAAAGTATTTCTTGGCTCAGCCATATTTAAGAAAGTTTGCCCATGTTTTAATACAAAATTTCTACTCTGTTTAGAGGCATAAATAGTGGGAAATGTTGGCACTTTGCTGTTATAACTGTTTAGACTGTTATAACCTCTGTTTTCTTGTCTAAAAGAGTCTCTTGATTGGTTGAAAACTTGCGCATACTTTGTAGGTTGATTGGAAACATTATTGCTCATACTTCTTTGCTGAATTTTTTTTGCATCCCTTTTGTACTTCACAGAATATCTTTCAGCCAATTGTATGGCCTCATGTAATGTTTTTGGTTGTTGAGTTCCTACCTCCGATGATAGGGTAGGGTCAAGACCAAAAATGTATTTATTCAGCTTAGCAAAATCTGAAATACCTTCAACATACATGGAAAGATTCAAGTAGGCATTGGAATCGTCTCTAATGGATATTCCCCTTTGAGTGCATCCATACCATCTTCTTTGAAGCTTTTGTTTTTCCAAAGGAGACACAAAGACATTAATCATCGCTTACTTGAACTCCTCCCAAGAGGCAAAACTTTGCCCAATCTTTTGCATGTAACGCCACCAAGTATGGGCATAATCTTCAAGATGAAGGGCCATGAAATAAATTTTGGCCTCTTCACTTCTAGGGTAGAGGGTGAAGTACAATTCAAGCTTATTGATCCACTCCTCCCATTCTGAGGGTGATGCATTATCTCCTTTGAAATTAGTGATATTGATCTTCTCTTTATATTCTTTTTTCATTGTAAGATGGCTGCCCATGAGATTGTTGTCTCTATGAATCTTTATTCCATGAATTTTTTCTAAAAGTAGGTGGCCCAAAACCATGAGATGAGAGTTGTCCATTTGAAACATGCTCTTGGTTTGGGATGTCATAGGCTGATCTTCGCTCATCGTGCCTTCCACCGTCATGAAATTGATTGTGGACTGCATTTTCTTTTTGTGCATTTGAGGGCTGATGATAAAAATTCTTGTAGAATGGGTCACATCCATGATACTCACTGTCCCATCGAGTGTTGTCCTATTCCCCTTCATGTCTATTATTATCTTTGGACTACTAAACTGAGGCCTTGGGGTATGAATACCATGAATTTGTGAAAGATCATGGTTGCCCCCTTACTCTAGATGGCTCTTCCTTTTCAAAGGTGTGCATTACTGGCTGAGACTTTTTTTGTTTGGATGGGAAGGATTACCAACAAAGGGAATCACATGGGAGTCTTCAATATTTTGAGGTTCACTTTGTGGTTTGCTTCCGATGTCCTTTATGGCTGAGACGAGCTCTTGGAATAAGAATTTATTGCTTTGCTGCAATTTAGAAATTCCTTGGTGTACTTGTTCCATCCCTTGCAAAAAACCTTGATTCATATGGGTTAAACCGTCATTCAAAACCTTCAAATCCATAGAAAGGCCTTCATTGATATGTCCAAGCTCTTTTGACAGTAGGAGATAATCATTCCCTGCATGCTCTTCATGTGTTTCCTGCTATCCTTAATGTGTGCTATGAGCAATCCCAATACTTAATTCTTCATCTACTTGATCAACATTATGGGCTTCGGTTGTGTAATTTTGATCCTCTTGGAAGTCTCTGGCACCATCATTCAATGCCTCAGTAATAGGGTCTTTCTTCTTATTCCTGGCTATTAGGAGAAACAGTGTTGTGATAGTAGACAGTTTGTCACTAAACCCCTTGTTTCTCTCTGAATATGGAACCAATCCCAATTCTTAATAGCTCTATGGAAAGATTATTATATGGGATATAGTAGATTTAATAATATCTCAACTTGCAATAGGGTATATAGGTCAATTGAACTCAAATAGTGTATTCCAGACGACCTGTTTAGGTGCAATCCACTAGACCCCCTATTAGTAAATTGGCCATAACTTTTGCTCCCGATGTCGGATCAACAAAATTTTTTATTTAAATCAGATTAGGATCCCATCTTTGAATGGAGCTATCAAGCTCTTAGTTTGGATCATGATAGAATTTTCTGTAATAAGAACTATATACTGTCCAGAGAATTCCTGCAACCTGTTAACTCCCTGTGGGAACCCTGTTTGACCTTGAAATGAATCCTGTAGTACTTGTAGACCTTCAAAGCAATTATTAGACTTGTGATAGGCTGTAAGGCACCTATAAGTATCCTGTAAACCCCTGCAACTGATAGGTACATGTGTGAAAATACCTGTAAATCTGCCCAAGGATGTCACAAACTACCCTGTTCGGTATCCCAAGTCTTCAAATCTTCATCCACTCTTTCCCAAGTGATCTTCCATGGTCCACCAACAATGGTAAGGGATAAAATGGTAGGACGGGCACCTACATGGGCTCCAAAACTCGGGAAGGTGTGCAAAGTTCCTTCTGGGCCAGGTTGTGCACCCCTACGGAGTCTTAAATAGCAAGGGAGGGTCACCTCTCTTTTGTCTTGCTATCTCGTTCGGCTTCGACCTTTTTCCTCGGTCAGAAAATACATGGTAGAGCTAGTATTCTAACGATCAAGGAATGCAATGCATGGCTAAATCACGATTTTGTCATTTCATGATATGCAAGAATTGAAGGGTAAAATGTATGAAAACTAAGGATGAGAAAGGCTTACCAATAGTAATCAGTGACTCACTGATTTACTATGCTCACCTTTTACAATTTATTGGATATTCTCAATGGATTGAATCACAAAAGACCCCAAAGTTAGAGGTTAAGTAATTCTTAAGCATCAATGAAAGGAAATTGCATGAGTTTGTAATATGGGTTGATCAAGCAACAAAGCAAGGAGTGATGAATCAATCTATGCAATCATTTGGGCATCAATTTATGAATGGACAGAGCTAGAAATCAATAAACAACATCAATCAGCCCTAGGTAAGGTACTATATGATCATGACATCAATGATTTACTCTTAATTTCTTCCCTTTCAGCAATTGGAAAGCTTGAACATGTGGATTAATAGGGAAATTAAGAGTAGGGAACAAGAATTACCTCTTGATTGTTGTTGAAGAATGGTAGATGAACCACAATCAATCAATACTCCATAAAATCCATCATCAAATTGATCCAAATTGAAAGGTATAGCCCCAGCTTCAAACAAAAAAATTGTCCCATAATGGTTGCTTCCATGTAGCATAAGCATTACTTCCAATAGAGAGCTCCAATGATTCAAAAGAATCCAATGCTTTAAGAAATATCCATAATGCTTATAGGAGAAGATGCTTTGAGCCTTGAAGAATCAAATTTCTTGATAGAATCAAGAATGAATGAAAATACCATACACTCAAGCATTCAAGAGAGTGAAAATGCTCTCAATCCTGATGGAATGCCCCAATGTAGACCGATTCTTGATGGAGTGGCTTCAATCAAACCATCTTGGAGTTGAAGAACACAAAAGCCCCATGAAATTGAATAAGATAATCCAGGAATTGGATTCTTGAAGCTTGCTGCCCTATTTTGACTCCATAGCCACCATATTTTGAAGCTTCACATCCAAGAATGCATCAATGTCAGTCCCTTGAATATTGAGAAGCTCCAAGAGGCTTGATAGAACAAAAGCCCTCTGACATTTTAAAGGAATTTCAGTAAAGATTCACTGCTGCCCTGAATCTGCCATAGCCAGGGTTTTGGAAGCTAAAGAATGATCAAGGAAGTGTAAGGAGACCATAAATGCTTGCTGAAGATCTGAAAAAGCCTTGCCAAAGCTTGCCTTAACCATAGCCAAGCTTCATCTGATGAGATTTCATGGAGAAAGATGTGTAGGAATTCAACGCAAAATGCGCCAACACTGCCTAATGTCTTGTTGATGATTGTTGCCTTGATCAAGGTATGTTGCTACTCTATGTGAAGCTTGAAGCATGGAGAATAAGGTCTTGGAGGTTACTTGAACCAATGAAGGCCAGGAAGAAGAGCAAAGTCAAGATCCACCATGAAAGCTTGAGAGGAGAAGAGAGAGAAACTGTCCCCCAAAAAGTAATCTCAGTTTAATCACTGTAACCCCACTTAGACTTCAGTTAGGTCCAAAAGCCTTCAAAATGACCCTCCATTTGACCACGCCCTGCTAATTCAACCAAGAACCTCCATCTTCCTCAAGATCTTTCTTCAAAAGCCTTCAAATGTAAGAGATGATGTGGAAAAGATACTAGATTTTTACATATCTAACAATAAGTTGTAAAAAACTCTCTTTGTTTTTTAGCTTCACTCTTCATATGTAGTGACTGAGTTGTAGATTGATGAATCTCTATTGCTTTTTGACATCTCTTATGCATTGTTCTCTTATGTACATGCTACTCTTTTACTTGGGAATGCACCTATGTTCCTAACATATTTGGGTCTCTGACAATATTTGTTACCTTGGTGGTTTATGATCTTTCTTGATACTACTAGTTGCATTGTATATCCTAGTTGCTACCTAGACTTCCATGGGATTGGGAGCTTGTCATTTTGGAATTCTGTCAACATTTATATACACTTTTACTATAGTTTTATGGAAATTTTTATTGAAATTCAATTTTGAGTCATTTTGAGATTAGACACTTGATTTTAGCACCCTAGTGCATTTATATTGTGGATATCCCTACATTGTATTGCACCATGTCTCTTGCATTTAGTTTTGGGTCAATTTTGGAGGTGATTTAGTATTATCCCATCACTCGATTCACTCTTTTCTTTACATTCATAATGGCATTTTCTTCAAGGATAGTGTCATTTTTAAAGTAGATAAGTTAGATGACAACAACTTTAAATATTGGAAGATCTAGATATAGCAAATTTTGGTTCAGAATAAGAAAATTAGACCATTGAAATGCAAAGGTATAAATCAAAAAGAGTTTGATGTAGAGGCTTGGGCCAACCTTGATGAGTTATGCAAGTCCACTATTATCTTGTCTTTGTCAAAGTAGGTTTACTTTAATATCATTGAAACAGAGAGTGACACTTGGGAGTTATGGGAGAAAATATGTGGTCTGTATGATAAGCAAAGCCCTACTTCATAGTTGCATTGTCTATGTAATAAAGCATAAATGCCTTAGTTTAGGGTAAGTATAAAATGTGGAGGTGTAACATGTGTAGCATCTTTTTTGCCATTTACAAACATTTCTTGTTTGAGGTCCCAACCTCCCACCATCTAAGAGGGTGAATACTCTTGGCCACCATAGCTTGCGGTGCATACCTTGCTGCAACCTCTCATCATTTGATTCTCAACCAATGATTGGGAATACCATTTCTTGCCAAGCCACCTTGGCTATGGCTTCCTAGCATTTTATGTCTATTTCTTGTATTTTCAGTTTAAAAGCTTACTGTGGAATTTAGCTTTATTACATTGGTATCAGAGCATGGACTTTGATCCATGTGAAATGTCATTTTCTTGGAAAATTTAGTCATTGGGACAGGAACCAGTTAACTGGAGCACCAAGATTTGGTCATCACAGGGTTTGGTATAATTCAAACAATGACTAGTCAGAGTCTTCTACAAGTGTGTGCTTGAGCGAGAGAGTGTGAGAGTGTGAGGGAGTGAGTGTGTGAGGTGAGGGATCTTCGAGGTGAAGCTCTCCATCATCTCCTCTCTTTTTCTATTCTTTTCTCTTCTCTTGTCTCGCACGTGGCTATGGAGGTGGAGGATTGAGAATGCTTGAGCTCACATCTCGAATTGTGGAGTTACGGTGTGCTTGAGGGAGGAGGCAACTCATTCCGGCATCGAGATAAGCTCACTACATCCTAGTAGGATCAAAGGTGGGTTGGCTAGGTGTTCACTTGAAACGCTTGAAAAACAAGTGATCCATGAGTCTTGGCAATTGAGCATGAGCTCGCCTCTACGTTTTGGTTTCATTGTTGGGACAAACAAATTCAAGCTTGAGCACTTGCGCACCTCAAATCGAGCAACAAAGTAAGGGTTTCATCCTTGAATCGGAGCTTGAAATAGATCAGAGGTTTTGGGGTTTTAATCTTTGCAAGTAAGTATTTTGGTTTTTTGATGATCAGGCAAGTAGGAGAAATTATTTCATTATTTTGCTTTCGATTTTTGTTGCATTTAGGGTAGATAGGACCGAGAAATTGAAGTAGAAAGCTTTAGGGTTGTTGTTGTAAAATGGGCCCAAATAGGGAAAAAATGGAAAAAAAGAGTGGTTAGAGGTGTTAGGGTCACACGAGGAGTGATTGGGAAGATTAAGCTTGAGTCTAACAAGGGTTTAAGACCCCGGGAAACAAAGGGAGACCTCATTTTCACTTGTGGCATTGAGAGAGAGAGAGAGAGAGAGAGAGAGAGAGAGAGAGAGAGAGAGAGAGAGAGAGAGAGAGAGAGAGAGAGAGAGAGAGAGAGAGAGAGAGAGAGAGAGAGAGAGAGAGAGAGAGAGAGAGAGAGAGAGAGAGAGAGAGAGAGAGAGAGAGAGAGAGAGAGAGAGAGAGAGAGAGAGAGAGAGAGAGAGAGAGAGAGAGCTTGGGCAGCTAGGGTTTCCTACGAATCGATCAATTCCCACCAGCATTGGTAGCACATCCTAGGTATATACAAACCTTGCATTGTATTCATAGTTGCATTCTGGAAGTCCTCGACTGCTGGCTTGCTCATAATTGTGTCGTCAATTTGATTTTTTGCCATTTTGGCCCCTTGGTCAGCGGAATCGGACCACCTTACTAGTGTTCAATTCCTAGAATCAGACGCTCGCACACCCTACACCCATCTAATTTTGAGAATCGCATGGCCAATAATCGGGACCATTGCCATGCATTTGATCCTGAGGATCGAACACTCGAACATGTGACCTCGTCTGATTCTTGGAAATCGGAGGCTTGGGCCATCGTGTTTGATTTTGGCAATCGAACACACTCAAATCGGACCAACCCATCTTGTCCGATCTGACATAACCTATTCGATTTCGAAAATCAAACATGAAAATTGGACCATTCAGAATTGGATACTCCAAATTGGACAAAGTAAGTCGGACAACTAAAATCAAACACCTGTTAAATCGGACATCCGATTCCTGGAGTTAGACACTGCAAAATCTTTGACACATCAAAATTGACAAATTTAGCATGTCTAGGACAACGGAGAGTACAACCCACAATAGGAGAATTCATCAAAAGCTTCATAAGAAAATCTAACCCTAGAAATTGCAACCGAATGGTCAGGAATAGTGCTGATACTCATAGCAGCATATTTGAAACGCTTAGAGTGGTAGGCTAACCAATAGACCCCAATTTAACCTTGAATGAGTTGAACGATGTAGCGCAGACCCTAATCACTAGTAAGAACACAGCCAAGAATCAAGCCTAGAGCCCCATTAGACCGAGAACATAAATGAGAGTGCAAGGGCTGCAATTGTCACTTTGTATTTACACCCACATTGTTTTCCGACACTTCACTTAAGAAAAGCTGAAAGCCTAATTTCGCACGGTGCATGGAAGAGAGCATGCACACACATAGAGTGAGTGTAAGTTGAGGATTGTTTCTAAATAATAAGGAACTCACTCAGACTTAACAATCAAAACAAACCCACCAGTAGGAGAAGACCCTGAAACATAATCGGGTGATCGAGAACCCCAAGTATAGGACCAAGCAAAGATGCGACACAGGATTCAGCCGCAGCAAGGACCGTGTTAACCCCAAGTCAAGATGGCGAAAGATGGAGAAAAAGCAAAGGAAGATGAAGAAAAAGCAAAGACACGGAAGCGGCCTCTAAAGATGAACCGGGGCAAAAAGCGCAACCTTAAAAGAAAAGACGCCTCAAAAAACTCAAAAAATCCTTGTAAAAGAGCGCCAGGCTCCCTCATGTGCCCATTGTAAAATATTAGACGGGTGTAGGCTAGAGGCACGGGGCTAAAAGAGGAAAATGGAAAAAGGACCTTGCCACAATGGCTGGTCATGTAAAAAAGGAATGGGTGCCCATAGGATTTTAGGGTTTGTATATATAAAGTTCAAAAAGTGAATAAGAGATCATTCTTTGGTGTGTGGCAAAAGGAGTCTTCTTCTTCTTCTCTCCTTCTCACCTTCTTGCTTGTGTGTGCTCTTGAGAGAGGGAGTGTGAGAGTGTGAGGGAGTGAGTGTGTGTGAGAGTGAGGGTTCAAGAGGGTGAAGCTCTTCACCATCTCCTCTTCTTCTTCTTCTCTTCCCTTCTCTCTTCTTGCGTGCGCGGCTATGGAGAATGGAGCTTGAAGGTGGAGGAGGCTTGAGGATGCTTGAGCTAGCATCTAGGATTGTGGAGCTACCGGTGTGTAGAAGAGAGGAGGCAACTCATATCGGCACTAAGGTAAGCTCACTACACTCGTAGGATCGACAACACGTCGGCTAGGTGAGAAATAGCCATTAGAGCTCGCTTGGAACGCTTGAAACAATAAGCGGTCGTGGGTCTTGGTGGTTGAGCGAAAGCTTCCACAGACCGACACCATTAGAGAAGTGGAGCTACCCAACTTGATCAATCTCATCGATACCTTGGTGGAAACCGCAGATATGGCAGAGACCAGCACAAATCGTAGAGCGACACAAAGAGCTTGATTTGGGGGATCTTCCAAATGAAATCCAATAGATGGTGAGAAAGTATGACTTGCAAACCTGGATGGATCAGCACAATAACATTCTAAGGATATCATAGTAGAACTCAAAGGGGAGAGGAGATTAGCACAGAAAGCTTTGCAAGGCATAGTGGCCTACAATCATGAACATCAAGCTAGAAGCTTGCGAGAACATAGAAATGCAAGAGATCTAAGGAGTGTTAGCCTTAGCAAACAGAAATCAATTAGGACTCACGTAGAGAGAGAGAGTGTGCTAGAAGGAGACCTTATGCTAAGCGAGCTTCTTATGAAGCGACTACTAGACAACACCTCCACAGAGCAAAGCACGGCAACACTTGTGACCTCATTGCTCATAGGGATAGGAGTCAACCAGGGCTTGAAGAGCCAATCGAAAATCCTTGTCATTGCTAAGCAGTTAGATAAGTACTAGCCAAACAATGATCCCTACGACTTTGTAGAGTAGTTGGACTAGGTTTGTGAGGCCAACGGCCTCATCAATCTCACCCAGTGCTCATAGGCCTTCGATCTACACTTAGGTGATAAGGGAAGGACTTGGTACATCAACTTAGATGCCGTGGAACATAACAACTTCAACCATCTCAAGAACCTCTTCATTAAGAGGTTCTTGGAGGCAGGGTACTCAGAAAACCTGATTGTACAGCTCATGAATGTGAAGTAGAGAGATAAGGAGGATATCATGGATTATGCGACCCATGTGAGGAGTCTCTTTAAAAGAATCCTGACAAATGAATGATCCACGGAAAGAGCTGTGTCCACAGTCTTCATCAATGGACTGCTAAGTGAGGAACTCTACAAGGCCTTGGTAGGTAACTCAAGCTTGCACTGAGATGCGCTAGCTAGGGTCTTTGATGAGGCGATTAGAGTGGATGACCAGCTCAAAAAGAGATGCTCCAGGAGCGTGACCTGAGAGGAGACTAACGCTAGAAGCTTTGAGAGAGCTTCAACTTCAAGCAAAAGATTAGGTCCAAGTACTCAAGATAAAGGAAAGGGCACTGACCCAAGTCAAGAGCTAGCGGAGATGAAGATGGAACTAGCCAAATTACAAGAAATGATGAGACGACCAACATACCCTCACATTCAATGCATGTATTGTGGCATAAATTACTTGCTAGCCAAGTGTCAGGACCTGAGGTCTCAACCTTGCACAAATTGCAGTAGGTTCTGCCATGATACGGATAGCCTTACCTAGCGATGAATAGGCCATAAAAATTATTCAAAAGCGGAGCCCCATTGGCTCTCCTAGCACTTAATGATGCTAAATTGGCCATTCCTAGGATAGAAATAAATCCCATGGGCATACCCCAACCACTTGGACCTTTCATAAACCATCTAGTGAGTGACGCTCTAGTCCACTATATGTGGAGGAGCACCCTATGAGAACCCTTACATCTCCTATGACAAAGAGGGCAATCCAATCCTCATGGATGTTGGAAAATAGGTCAAATGATGTATGTTGCATGATGAGGAGACTTGTATCCCATAAGCACAGTGAGGAGAGTGGAGAAGCTGAAAAGCTATAAAGGCATGTACTTGGTTCACTTTTCAAAAAATGCTATTGTAATTTGTACTTAGAGTCTGTAATCCTATCCACTTAAGATTTTTTTTATGAGTCCAAGCTAATGTATCTTGGAACCTAATTCACTTGAGTGAAAGTCTATGTCTAGTCATCAGTCTTCATGTCTCTTGCTTATGAGCTCAAGCCTCCATAGGTAAACTGTGTTCAATATCCATGTTTCTCAACATGGTATCAGAGCCATGGTGAGCTCACTTTAGCTCTTCTCCCCACTCCTCCAACTTCTCATAGCTCAACTCCAGCTCAGGACAAGTGTATGAGTTCATCTCCTACTTCATTCTCAAACATCTCTTCTTGGTCACCATATCCAACCTACACCTACTTACTTTGGAGCCCCTAGATCTCTCAGTACATGCAACATCTCACTGAGATCTCTTTTGCAAACTTCTTCTCTTGCTCCTGGGGCTTCTCTCTAGCACCTCAGTTGTTGAGATGGGTGTGCTATATGTCCAAAATTATGAAAATTTGCCGAATTTTTCTAGACTACACCTGACAGGCTATCATACAATTGCACGATCTGCACACATTGTAATCCAACTCAGGACCATAGGGCTTTTAAAGTCAGGCATATAAGCTTTCTCTTCATCAAATCTTTTGTCAGTTGATTGCGTGTATGTGCTGCTATAGACAAAACAATAGCTAGGTATAGAAACCCTAATACAAGGTAGCCATAGCTTGTGTAGTTCAAGCTCATCTTACACTTCAATCTCTCACTCTCTCCAACTAATTCAAGTTGCTACCACTTTGATCTGAGTTCTAGCTCAGTCCACAGCACTCCAAATCAGTAAGGTGAGGAGATCATTGAGCAACATCTATCTCAACAAGGAGATTCAACATCAATAGCATCTCTTGATACTCAATTTAGTGTCTCTTGGCACTTGTGTATTTAGGTCACTCATGAACAAGCTATTCACTGATTTTACCTCATGTGCTCAAAAGCTCATTCTCAGCACTTGTAATGATTTAAAGCCCTATTGATCAAATCCATTTGTAAGTCTCAATTTCTTTGAAAAAGGATAGACACTGTCCGAGTGTTCTCGTGGTAAGACCTCCTTCTAAGATGAATGAACTGGAGCACATAGCAAAGTTTAATGGTGAAGGCCTTCATACCTAGAAGGAGAAAACTATGTACCATCTCATGAGGAAAAACCTCTCGGATCTCTTTGAGGAAGATGATGTAGATGACAAGAAAGAAGATGCTAAAGAGGAAGATGCTGCAGAAGACCAGCCTAAAACAAAGGCATGGAAGAAGATAAACAACAAAGCTCTAGGTATTATTGCTTGGGGTCTATCAATTGATGTATTACACCACATCTTTGGCATCAGGGATGCAAAGAAGGCATGGGAAGAACTTGACATGATCTTTGGTACACAAGCAAAGAACTCAAAGGTAAAATTAATCATGCAGTTTTATAAGTTGGATGTTAAAGATAGTTTTTCTATAACTATACACATCAATAAGTTCAAGAGCCTTAAAACTCAGCTTGCAACTCTTAAAAAGAACATTGATGAGGATGAGGCAAAAGTAGTGCTACTTGCCAGTGTTAATCATGAACCATATGAGAACCTTGTTTCAACACTAAGTAATGTTCCCAGTCATTCACTCAAAGACATTCAGCACTCACTGCTTGATGGAGAAAGCAAATTTAAAAGAAAGGATGTAAAAGAAACTAGCTCAAGGGATAACCTCTTGTACACCAAGGGTACTTATGCAACAAAATGATGTGGTTGAGGATTCACCACCACCAACAACAAGGACCGAATTATTTGTCATTACTATGGCAAGACTGGCCATGTAGCTAGTGAATGTTTCCACAAGAAGAGAGCACAACACGTGCAAGAAGATCACCACCAAAGCCAGTTTATGCATGAAGAAGAAGGTGCTTCCGCTACCATCAACAAATTTGACAAACTATTTTGAAGAATATTTCATTGTATCTTTCCCTTAGTGGATTTGTATTGGAAAAAAAAAACCATTGCCAAAAATGTAAAATTTCAAGCATGACTTGACTAGGCTACCCATGAGCTAGTCTCTCGGAGCATGTCATTGTGTAGCTAAGGTATTGCCATCAACTCTAAGAGCCATGGGCAGAGAGTCCTTAGGGTGACAAGGGTTGAGTCAAAAAGAAAAAAGATTGCATCCAAGGCATCAAATTTAGGTTTTAGAGGAGTGCTAAGAGTCCTAATCCAAGAGGCCATGGAGGAGATGGACGAAGAAGAGGAAGGGGAGGAAACACCAAAAGAATCACCAATCCATGAGCACCACTCTCCCATTATAGTGAGCCCTCCCATCTCTTTCTCTACAGGGAACCTTGGGAAAGAAGAAGCTAACATGATTCAATAAGAAGTAGAGCAAGTGGCTAAGAAAAGGGAAGTTGACTGCCAAACTCAACAATAAGGAACCTCAAGTGACAGAACGGTGAGCAAGCAGGGGGAGAAAGGCTCAACACCATCCAGACAGGGAGACATGCGAAGAATTATTCTAAGGATTCCCATTAGGAAGACCAGATCCACCAATGAAGAAAGCAAAGATTTGCAAAGGGCTAAAGAAGAGTCAAGGAAACTTGAAAAATAACATAAAAAGAGACAAGAGGAGAAGAAGAAAGGTTAAGACAAGAGGAGGAGGATCAGATGCCCATTGCCATCAGAAGATTAGTGGAACCATCCTCTCAATCCCAGGAGCTAGCCATGATGAGATCGATACATGAAGATGTGCCTAACACAAGTGCTACTAGCAAAAGCTAGCAAGTGTAGGAATTTATCATTTGACAGGGGGTGTTGGAAAATAGGTCAAATGATGTATGTTGTATGATGAGGAGACTTGTATCCCATAAGCACAGTGAGAAGAGTGGAGAAGCTGGAAAGCTATAAAGGCATGTACTTGGTCTACTTTTCAAAAAATGCTATTGTACTTTGTAATTAGAGTCTGTAATCCTATCCACTCAAGATTATGTTTATGAGTCCAAGCTAATCTATCTTGGAAGCTAATTCACTTGAGTGACAATCTGTGTCTAGTCATCAGTCTTCATGTCTCTTGCTTATGAGTTCAAGCCTCCATAGCTAAACTGTGTTCAAGATCCATGTTTCTCAACAATGGATTATTGACTAGTGTCGGTGATGGCACCATGTAGAGGTAGAGGCTTAGGGGGGCAGACCCAAGAACCAATTTCTTATTGGAATTGTGGTCACCTAGGATACATCTCCTCACACTGCCACGAATGGGAGCAGGCTAATCGAGAAAAGGCTGATCTTAGATGCCTAGAGTGTGGAATCACTTTGTTTGCCGAATGCCCTAGATGGAAACCACCCTCTAGTGTGGCTACCATTGGGGCTGTTAAGAGTTGAGACATTTAACGGAGAGGACATTCCTATCCCGTTACACATCATGACTCGGGCATAAATGAAGCAGGTTGGCATATCACTGCATGGACCCAACAATATAGACATAGTCTCGGTAGGAAAACAGGAAGAAGAGGACGGAGGCCAAGATCATGCTTAAAACAGAGGGTGCTATGACATTGTCCACATGAAAGAAAGTCACCGATGCAGAGCTAGAGACATATGCTCCAAGGACTACTAAGAAGGGCAATGCTAGGGTGGGGGAGTACCCCAACCCAATACACCAACTTGTAGCCATAGAGAAGGTCAAGGAGTGGGTGAAAGAGGCCTAAGAGAACCTTAAGGACGCTGAGCCCATCTTAGAGGATGAGATCGATGATTTCTCAAGCGTAAGCACACCAACTTTGCCTCCATGACTAAAGTCTAAAGACGTGTCTACACCATAAGTAGTGCCACTTAGAGACAAAATGTAAACACTATGGATCAACAAAATAGTCAAGGCCATTGGCCAGGGAACACTAGATTAGAAGAAGAGCAAGTATCTAGCAATCTTCTTACAATGCTAGTGACCACCCCAGTGACTCTAAGCTTAGGAGATCTGCTTAGGTGGCATTCCATGCTATGACAAGAACTAAAGGAGTGGAGTTGGACTAATGGAGCAAGGGGCAGTTGACCTACATGATTGTGATACGGTAACTCAGATACCCAGTCTAACTCTACACTTTCTACCAAAGTCCTTACATGTTAATGCTTTTTGGGAGGGCATAGAGCTGCATGTAGTCCTATCGGTCTTAGCATCAGGAGATGCCACACGAAAAAGGATCGTGGACACGAGGGCAGGAGTCAGTGTGCTTAGCTATGCAATACTCCAAGCTTGGGGTAACCCACTTGTCAAGAATGCTAGATTTAATGTTACACTAGCCAATGGAATGAAAGTTAGGCCATTTGGAGTGTTGAAGAATTGGCCGTTGAAGACAGCATGTATCTAGTTTTCTTTGAACTTCATTGTTATGAAGGGAGTGGATTATGACATCCTATTAGGCTGACCCTGGATGCACAATGCACGAGTCATAGAAGACTGGGGCAATGGTCTGATCTTAGTGGGCAACTAAAAAAAAGCGATAAGGGTAGAGATGGATACTTGGAAGACCATGCAAGTCAACTTAGATGCCATCTCAGCCATGTTGAAGGGTGATGCGCAAGTTAGAAAATTGTATGGGCCACTCACCATGTATATCCCTTGTCCTAAGGATGAGCAAGATTGGATGCATGTGCTAGCCACAATCAATCTACCATTCTTGGATAGTGAGGAGTACGAGCAATCCACTAAGGAAATTGGTAAGCCTAGGGACACACCCCTAGTACCAATCTGCATGATGGCAAGGAGCTCGCATAGACAATTGAAACACTGTCAAGGTACGAGTGGCCAACGTCATGGAAATTGAAGATGAAGATAAAGAAGTGGTGGCACCTGCCTATCTATGCATATTAGTGACTAGAAGACACACATATTTGATGCACTCATTGACGAGGAAGCTAACTATAACATGCTTATACACGATCATTGGACCCTTATTGGTCAGCCCTACCCTACCAATAATAAACTCATTTCATTTGGAGGACAATCTTACTCACTGCTGGGAAAGTGCAAAATATTTGTCTATATCAAGACTGAAAGCCTATCTATGATATTCTATGTGAAGCCTAACACTAAGACCATTGGTAAGGAATCGTTGCTAGGATGCGCATTCAAGAAACACACACTGCAATGTTGACTATGACTCACAGCGCATTCACCTTGCTATTGGCAATGTTTGGATAGTGGCGGCTTTCAATAAGAGCAATGCAGCTCCATCAAGGCTTGCAATGCCACCAATGGAGGAACCTAATGCAAGGTCTAAGGAGGAGGGTTGTAACTTGACTCATCCTGTGAAGATAAGCTGAATATATCCTAAAGGAGACACATCCAAGACCATTGAGTAGGAGCTCAAATGGGTGCCCAAATGACAACTATAGCCGCCTAGAAGCTAACCCTCATGAACCCATGACCATAGAATACCACGTCCTAGGCCTAGAGGGCAAAACTGGTGCTACCAAAGTAGATGAATAGTCAAGTCATGATGGGTACCCCAAGACCTATTGTGCGCTTAAGGCTATTACGAAGGCAACAACTGGATTTGGTTGCCCAAGTCTAGGAACAGTTATGCATACTCCTCAATCCAAGCCCTCCAGCCCATCTGCACAAAGTGGTGAGCCAACTAGGGTTGATAAATCCATTGCCTCAAAAAGCACCAAATCCATAGAACCTCATGGAGTCTATCAACCAAAGCCGCAACTAGTCACGGCCCTAGGTCAACTCAACCTAACACTTCCATTGTCTCAACTACTCCATAGGCTTAGAGTAGTACATCAATCGAGCTGCATGACCAATCTATCACACAAGTGACCGACAGACTCCCCATTGAACAAACCAGAAGACATGCATCATTAGTTGAGCCATGTAGCTCAAACCCAACCTCCTGTAGACTTATACCCTCCTATAAGCATAAATCTATCCTTACACCTAATGTACCTCTTTGTATGAGGCAGTTTGGGCTGAAGACATGCAGGCTACAGGAATCCCATATGTACAGAGAGGGAAAACTACTACCCATCCAACAAGTATAAAGCATTGTACTTGACTACCACTTTTCATATGGAATGAATACGATGTCATGATGCTTTATACTTTCAGTTAAGTGTCTTGTCTTTGTCAGTCCTACACAAGATTGTGTTTATGAGTCCAAGCTACCATCTTGGAACCTAATTCACTTGTGTAACAATTTGTCTCTACTTGTTTATGTCATCATGAGTTTGGTCTTCATCTTCCATCAGCCATAGCTCCTTGCCATGTCCCAGATCTGGCACATTTCCACATAGTATTAGAGCCCAATCGAGCATGACACTGCCTCTCCAGCCTCTCTTGGTTCCTCTCAATCTCTGTCTTGCTCACATCTAGCTTAGGATTAGTGTATGACTTCAATTTTTCAACTTCATCTTCAGTTAAGCTTGTGGCAGCCATAGCTAGATAGAACCTACTATTCTTGGAGCTTCCTGATATCCTTCTACAAGCCATATCTTAAGTCAATTTCTTCTAGGAATATCTCCCCCAGGTCATGGCACTCCTCCTCATCACGACAGATCCCAACATTGCACACTATAGGAGCCAACATTGCCTGAATTCATCATCGTTGTCTCAAAAGGCACAGAGCAAGTCGTACTGCTATTGGTATGCACATAGGTCACGATCTTCCCTGCACACATAGGGATTTTGAAGCCCACCTTATAAGCCTTCTAGCCACCATATATCTTCCACAATGGTCGCCCATATACGCTGCTATAAACAAAAAATCAGTCATTGTCTGACATAAGATCTAGTCCTCCATAGCCACAAGCACCAAAAGCTCATAATTGCTATCATTTCTTTATTCATCTCAGTCCAAGAAACTTACTATCATTGTGATCTATTATCACACTAAAAAAAAGTCCAACAAGATTCATCACTCAATTAGGGAGGGAAGTGTTTCTGGAAGACCTCAAGCACCAAGATCAAAACTCAAGCTTCTCTTGTACTTCATCTTCTCATTGGAGTTATTATCAATACTTTTTTACATTCCTTGGAGATTGCTGAAGATCTAGAAGAGTTCAAGGAAGATTAGAAGGCATTTGCAAGCCGGCACACAAGGAGCATAACTATGAAGATAGTGCTTGTTAGCACTAAGCATAGTGTGTTTTCACACTACCTTCTTGTGTCCTTTGACACATTAGGTTTCAACTCTTTTTGCTGGTAAAAAAACCAAGGATTTGAAGTTGAGTTCCAATGCCAAACATGAATATTTTTAAGTGGGTGCTTCTCATGAAGAGTAACATGTATCTTATGGCCCATTTACACTACATAGAAGATGTTACTCTACCTACAGGAAGACATGGAGCTGCCTGGCTATATCCAAATGCCATCAATGTACCCATTTGAAAACCTTGAAGACATGAAAGTGCAAAAGTTTGCAATCATTTCCGTTGCCTAAAAGATAATGATATCTTTTCTTGAGGGGGATATGAAGACTAGTGCAAGCAAAGAAGACCATGAAGATCAAGAGGACCCAAAGATCAAAGAGAAAAAGAATAAGAAGAAGAAGCAAAAAAATCATGAAGACTCTGAAGTGACAAGCAAAGTGAAGAACAAGTACATAATCAAAAAGAGTAAGTTGGACTACATCGACATCTGCAATGAATTGAATATCTATGTCAAAAGAAATGTTGAAAATTGCAAGGGTCTAACGGTCCTTGACCCAATTTTTTACTAGACCTTTTTTCCACCCTTGTAATGCCTAGCCCAAAATGTCTTTATCATAAGCTTGTAAACTCCTCATGTGGCCATGTACTACAAGCTCTGTACACTTTGTGAGGCCCTTGTTATAGCCTCTGGATGTCCATCATGTTTGTGGTACCCACACTTAGCCTTTTCTACGACAGACTCTAGTATTTTGCCATGTTTATGGTGTGCCTACACTTTGCAGGTGTTGCTCTCACTAAAGCCTCTACACACTTTGTACTTTCTGGTTGTGATTGAGGAGGGGTGTTGAGATATTTGCAATTACACCTAATGTAGCCTCTTTGTATGAGGCAGTTTGGGCTGAAGATATGCAGGCTGTAGGAATCTCATATCTAGCATAGGTGAATACATAGCCAGAAGTGGACTTCCTACTATCCACATGTCCTGCATAATTGGAGTCTATGTACCCCATAACTCTTGTATCTTGATTGCCATAGGAAATACACATATCTATTGTGCCCTTTAGGTACCTCATGATACCCTTCACGGCATCCCAATGTTTCTTGCTAGGTGTAGCCATATAGCTGTCAAAAGATGCGGAATCTAGAGCATGGCATGAGCTATGGAGGTTGAAAGATGAAGACCAAAGTCATGAAGACATAGACAAAGACAAGACTAACTGCCACACAAGTGAATTAGTTTCGAAGATTGAGACTTGTACTCATAAACACAATCTTGCGTGTGGACAATGTTGCATAGACACTTTACTGAAAAGGAAAGAGTACTATCATATCATTAAAGAAAAAGGAAGCAAGTACAATGCTGTATAGGAAATTCTAGGTAGCACATCCTCCTATTGTGCTTATGGGATTCTTGTATTGAGCCCTCACTACTCCTTCCAAAGAGACTAAAGTAGATGTGATTGCAAACATCTTAACACCCCTTCTCAATCACAACCAAAGTACAAAGTATGTAGAGGCTTTAGTGAGAGCAATACTTGCAAAGTGTAGGCAGACCATAGACATGGCAAAACACCAGAGGTTGTTGGAGAAAAGGCTAAGTCTGGGTACTACAAACATGGTGGACATCTAGAGGCTATAACAGGGGCCTCACAAAGTGTACAGAGGTTGTAGTACAAGGCTACATGAGGAGTTTACAATCTTATGTCAAAAGTATTAGGGCTAGGCAATACAAGGCTAAAAAAGTCTATCAGAATAGAAGGACTAATGAGTTGGTGGTCTTCTTATTCTTATTCTTCTTTTGCTCCATGGTTTTCTTCTTCTTTAACAACAACTAGACTTCTCAGTGTGTTCGATCCTTTTGCAAAAATCAAAGAAAATGGCTGCCAACTCTAGGGTTTCTGGGCAGCCTTGGTTTTTCCTTCTGTGTGGGCTGTAGACTTGATCATTTCCCAAGATGTTTGGATGGAAATGAAGCTTGGTAGATAGGCTACCAAAGCCCCATAGTGGCACGCTGAATCATGGCTTGCACGTAGCATGCCAACAGTATGAACATTAGTAGGCACAATTTTGAATAGCACAGCAAATTTCATCAATGCTACAACATATAGTGGCCAATGTTGCACTTTGAGATACCAGGGAGGAGCGCCCTGAGTATAGAAGGAGGTTCACAGAAGAAATCATGGGCTGATATGGCCCGTAGAGTAAGATATAGAAGCTCCAAGTGCTATGGGTCCTGTCTGGCTATGGTTGCCAAACAGTGAACTGTGGGGTTCAAGTGAGAAATTGGAGTCATACACTCACATTGAGCTGGACTGAGATGAAGATAGCTGAGAGTGAAAGGAGAGCTGGGCCATGCTCAATTGAGCTCTGATACCATGTCAAAAGATGTGGGATCTAGAGCATGGTAGGAGCTATGGAGGTTGAAAGATGAAGACCAAAGTCATGAAGACATAGACACAGACAAGACTAACTGTCACATAAGTGAATTAAGTTCCAAGATTCAGACTTGGACTCATAAGCAAAATCTTGTGTGTGGACAATGTTACATAGACACTTTACTGAAAAGGAAAGAGTACTATCATATCATTAAAGAAAAAGGAAGCAAGTACAATGCTTTATAGGAAAGTCTAGGTAGCACATCCTCCTACTGTGCTTATGGGATTCTTGTCTTGAGCCCTCACTGCTCCTTCCAAAGAGACTGAAGAAGATGTGATTGTAAACATCTCAACAATAGCATGCCAGAACACCAACTACAAAGGCAATATCTGGGCAAGTGGCTATCATGGCGTACATCCAATTGCCCATGGCTGATGCATAAGGGATCTTGGCCATCTCGGCCCTTTGCTCATCTGTCTACGGACAACAATCAGCTTGTGAGACCTTCACATAAGAAGGTAATGGATAGCCAATAGGCTTCACGTCTTGCATGCGGAAACACTCAAGGACTTTATAAATGTACTCCCTCTGGTAGAGGTAGAGTAGTCCTTGATGCTTGTCACGCTTAATGCGCATACCAAGAATGTGAGAGGCCTATCTCAAATCCTTCATCTCAAAGCTCTTCTTCAGCTGAGATTTAAGAGCATCCAACTCATCGTGAGCTTTCCTTGATGTTAGCATATATCATCCACATAAAGTACCAAAATAAGCAATGAGCCATCACGAACTGTCTTCGTGTAAAGACACGGATCCATAGCACTCTTGTTGTAGCCCTGTGATGACTACATAAAGGCATCAGACTTATGATACCACTCCATAGGTGCTTGCTTCAAGCCATAAAGAATATTCTTCAACTTGCACACTAGGTGCTCCCTGCCAAGTTCTGCAAAGCCCTTAGGTTGCTCCATGTATATCTCATCATGTAAATCCCCATGCAAGAATGCATTATTGACATCCATTTGATACATGTCAAAGTCAAGTTGCGCGACTAAGGCCAAAACCAAGCATAGGGTGGTTATCTTGACTATAGGAAAAAATACTTTATCAAAGTCAACTCCATGCTCATGTTTAAAACCCCTAGCAACAAGTCTTGCCTTATAAGCCGGCTTGGGGTGCCCAGGGGTACTTTTCAACTTGTACACCCATTTGCATGGCAAAGCCTTCTTGCCCTTCGGCAATGCAACCAAATCCCAAGTCATATTCTTATACAGGGATTCCATCTCAAACTGCATAATCCTCTCTCAGGAGTGACTGTCACCCCTGTGCATAGCCTCATCATAGGTGAGAGGCTCTCCTGCATCAGTAACCAAGACATAATGCATCGAGGAATTAAATCTATTAGGGGTCGTCTAGCTGTAGTAGATCGTCGTACTGCTTCCTTTGCTGCATGTCTAGCATCTTGTGTACCAACTGTTGTTGCAAGCTGTGTAGCTGGTTGTGTAAGAGCATGTGGCTTCTCCTAGATTATAACCCTGCATATCTCTACCACCTTCTCAGGCTGCCAATGCATCTTGTCTTCGTGGAAGACTACATCATGGCTGCGAATGACTTTTTGTGCCTGTGGATCCTAGAGGTCATAACCCATCTCCCCTGCATCTCCATAGCCAAGGAAAATGCATTTGACACTCTTAGGATTGAGGTTACTATGCTTTTCCTTGGGCACATGGCATAATACCTCACATCCAAAGACACATAGATGTGCATAAGACGGTGGTTTCCCAGTCCATACCTCTTCTGCAACTTGGAATTCCAAACCACTAGAAGGTGATCTATTTATGATATGCATAGCTGTACGGACTGCCTCAACCCAAAAGCTCTATGGTAGGTCTGCATGGCTAAGCATGCTGTGTACATGCTCCTAGATGGTTCTATTCATCCTCTCAGCTGCCGCCAAACTATTCTAGGGTGGGGTATACGGGGCTGTCAACTAACACTTAATACCTCTTTTGTCACATAGCTGCTCAAAGGCACGTGACACATATTAGCCCCCATTTTCATTCCTAAGGCATTTTACCCTATGCCCACTTTGGTTCTCAACCAATGCAAGCCATCTCTGTAACACAGCCAAGACATCTGACTTAAGTTTAATGTGGTAAGCCCAGAATTTACGTGAAAAATCATCAATAAGCACCACAAAATACTTTGCACCACCCATAGACTAATAGGGCATGGGTCCATAGACATCCGAATGTACCAATGCCAAGGGCTCACCCATGTGTGTCCTACCAGACTTCTTATGTGTATTCCTAGTCTGTTTGCCATAAAGACAATGCTCAAAAGAATCAAAACATGCATAGTCAAGGGGCGGTAAGTACTGCAAACTAGAAAGCATTTTCATTCCCTTCAAGGACATATGGCCCAAATGGGCATGCCAAAGAGATACATGTGGGGTGGAACCCATAGACAAAACATGATCAATAGAGAAACCATCAACTACAAGAGGATAAAGGCTGCTAGCCTTGGCACCTCTAGTAAGCACAAGTCTGCCACGTGTGATCTTCTAGGAAAAATCCCCAAAAGAGATATGAAACCCATCATCATCAAGCTACCCTGCAGACATAAGACTGTGTGTAAGCACATGTACATGACATACATCCTAAAACAAAAAAGTACTACCAGTAGAGAACTGCAACCATACATCCCCAATGCCAACAATAGCAAGTGACCTGTCATCTCCTAAGCGAACTAAACCAGAGGCAGTGCGTAGGAGTGGAACCACTCACGGAATGGTATAACATGAAATGAAGCACCAAAGTCCAAAAGCCAACACTATGCATACATAGAGTGAACCTTGATCAATGACGTAGCATCATAAGAACCAACTGCAAGCATATACTCCCCATTGGAGTTATCAATCTCTGCATGGCATTTATCTACTGGATTTTCACACTGGATTTTGTAGGCACAATGCTACAATCAGAGGACTTTTCTTGTACTTTGTGTTTCCCCTTCTCTTTGTGCTTCTCATTGTGCAACTCATGACATCGTGGGCGTATATGACCCTTCTTGCCGTAATGGTGACATGTCACATTAGCATTTCTCCCATGAGACTTGCTGCGTGACTTGTCACACGACTTAGACCTAGACTTCTGCGAGTCTCTGCCATAGCCATTCCCACGATCATTCTTTCCATTACCATCTATGCCTCTACCAGTCAAAGCATGCGACACATGAGAGGCATCCAAGTTCTTACGGTTGATCTCTTCCTGCAGAAGAGCACTCTCTACATCAGGCAAGTTCAAAGTAGTAGCAAGAGCACATAAGGTAGTGTGGAATACATCCCATGACTCACTCAAAGTCCCAAGTAAAAACAATGGAGTAACCTCATCATTGAAGGTAATACCCTACGAAGTCAAGTTCTTGAGAACAGCATGGAACTAGCTCAAATGAGCAGACATCGTCATATTCTTGTTCATGCGTAGGTCCATAAGTTGCTTCAGCCAATACATCTAACTTGCTGGACTTTTCTTGACATAGAGATTCTTGATGTTATCCCAAAGTTGCCAAGCACTCTGTGCTTCCTCAACACATTGTAATGCACCTGTTCAGTGAGAGATAAGATGAGGGTGGACTTGCATAACTCATCAAGTTCCATCCATTCATCATCAATCATAGTTTTAGGCTACTCTCCATGCAACCTTAGTAGTTTTATCTATGATTTCTACACCAAAACCTGCCAAATTTGGCTCTTCCAATAGGCATAATTTGTACCATCAAGCTTAATGATGTTGAATATAGCACTGTCAGTGGAAGAAGATGATAAGAGTTCTTGCGCCATGCCAAATGTGCCCATATTGCAGTCCAAAACAATGTAGACAATTCAAAACTACTTGCTGTTTTCTGCTATAAACAACCAAAATACCACCAAAACCAAGGAAAAATGGCCACAAACTGATAGCTAATGATGCTGGCTACCAAGTACCATAAAAAATACATAAAATCAAGATTATTTAGCATGAAAAATACATCACAATCCATGCATAACTACTTGTTGTAATAAATTATAGCCAGGTACAATGAGGGAAAACTATAGGCAAGATGAATGCACCAAGTCAACCACTGACTGTCAAAGTATAGCCAACATCAAGCAGGCATAAATCAACATGTGATAGTCATACGGACATTGAACAAACACCCAAACATGTCAAATGAATCCGTCTGTAAGCCGGCACACCCCCTATGTAATAGAGAAAAATGTACACAACACTGGTAGGACCTGACACAAATAGGTGTATGCTGAGGGAGTGCAAAGCCTAAATCAACCCAAGTACATTTGTGAGGACCATTGCATATCAACCATGCAACATCCAAGTGAAGATCCTAGTTTCAAGTATTCGAATGCTCAAGTAGCATAAACCCACTTGCTCTATGTCTGTCAAGCATACTCATTGCCCAAGGCCTCTTGAAGGCTCAAAACATGTCAAAGATCATTGCCAATAATGGCACAATGCTTAAGGAAGCAACCATGATCATCAGCAAGTGGGAGATGAGCTATCTGGGGGTCTGTAGATCAGGCGCAAACTGAAGTTGGTTGTATGGGCCTATTGATCATATTTTGGTGCTGAGTCAAGGTGGTAGAAGGCTTCAGTGGTTGCCAGGGAAAGGCTCACCTCAAGCCTTGAGCGCCCCATAAAGGCTTGTGTCAAGATATGGAGCCAACAAGATACAATGGTGCTAGCTTCTTCTTCTGCTTAGACCTGTAGACTTGTAACAGCATGAAACCCTGAAGAAGATGAATGAATACCTTTGTTGGAATGTCTTGAGAGTGCCCAAAGAAGGGGTCGAGAAGGTGCTCAAGAAGTCAGGGAGTGACAGGAGCTCAAGAGAGTATCAAATGATAATCTGGAAATGTTTTTTGAGATTCTGTGAGTCTTATCTTATGTTATGATTGGCTGATAGGAATGTTTACTTGTGTTCCATTGGTTGTATACATGTACAACCTCTTCAATTTCTTTGTTATTTAATACATTAGCTCCTACATGAATGCTATAAGATGACAATTTAGGTTTTTGCCACACAAAATCCTATTAGCAAATGAGTTTTGGGGGTGTCCCATCTCATTACATTTTGCATCATCTCTTTAAGTCCTTCTCAATGAAACTTTGTAGGACAAAAGCTAGCTTGAGTTACTCCTATGTAGCAAACAATCCAATTGTCTATCTTTACGACCTCTAGTTGATCCAAACCTCAAGATTCCATATTTACTCCATATCATGAATGAGTCTATAAAATTTTGAAATCCATATAGGGCTAATGACATCATAGGTGGTAATACTAGCTCTATAGTATCATTGTCTCAAGAGGGTGCGAGGTCGATTTGGTTGGTATGTGAATATTTGTTAAGAGGATTAATTGGCAATTAAAGCTCTCAAATGGATGCTTGTTTGATAGAAAATTACTTTCTTCAAGTGAAAACCACTCCTCTCAACCGTTCACACCTTTAGCTTTCAACATTCATTGTGGCTTGTCAATTGCATTTACATTGCTTGCACACCAGAACCTGACACACTTTAATTACATTAGTCGCACACCAAACCTGGCTGTCTCTAGTGAACACCAAGTGAAGAAGCTCTATGTGTATTGAAGATGCCATACTTTTCTCCTATGGGTTTAAACAACAATGGTTAGACAACAAATCATATACATGTAAAATGCCTTTGCATTGTAAGAGAAAATCCACACATGAACCTTAATAGAATGTCATTTGCAAAGGGAATTGCCTTCCGTTACAATGTTTTCAAAGTTTCCATCTTTGCTCCAATGAAATACAATGATATTTGTTCTTTCTCTAGCAATTCTTTATTAGAAATTATGTGAAAGACCCCATGATCTCTCTTTAATGGTCATGCTAATGCATGAACATATTGTTTCTTCATTTGACATCAATAGAATGTAGAACACTCCATTGTATCACCACAACACGTTGACATTATAGTCTTTAATTGAGACTTTAAAGAGTCTTCCACTTGAGCTAGATGGCATTCAAAAGTTATAGATCCACCCTCTCAAATGCACAAAGCACCCTTTAGTTGTAAAATTTACTATAGATCCATAAAGCCTCATACATATGCATACATTGGCTTAAAAAGGCACTACAGAACAATTCAAAATTTTGTCTAATAACAACGTAATCTTAAAAATAACATGAAATACTCAAAGGAATATTCATATGATGAAATCCAAGGTTCAATAAGAAAACAATATTATCGAAAAATATCATATGAACCAAACAGTTGCTTATATTGCCAATCATCACTAGCCTTTTTTGAATTTGCATCTTAACTCCAAGATGGGAGTACCACTTATCAAATGGTTTCAATATTTTTATGAAAATTATTGATGAAATTAAGGGTGGATGTCCTAAAGTGCTATAGAGAAGAGCATAGAATTGTCAATGAATTACATTTGTGGTAAAATAAATTCACAATAGCAATGAAAAGGCAACCAAGATCAAGGCTTATCAAATTCACAACACCTTCCACATACATTACTAACATAACTATTTGCA
Organism: Lygodium microphyllum; assembly: GCF_053477565.2. Taxonomy (NCBI): domain Eukaryota; kingdom Viridiplantae; phylum Streptophyta; class Polypodiopsida; order Schizaeales; family Lygodiaceae; genus Lygodium; species Lygodium microphyllum. Next base: position 122,916,506 of record NC_141154.1, read on the forward strand.
AGGCTTGTAGAACCCATTTTAACACCAAAACAAACACAAGCACATAAAGATTTTAAGTTATCAACACTCATAGGATATGCTAGGCCTTCACTCATTCATATGGATTTGCTAACATAACTATTTGCAAAGGCCTGTAGAACCCATTTTAACACCAAAACAAACACAAGCACATAAAGATTTTAAGTTATCAACACTCATAGGATATGCTAGGCCTTCACTCATTCATATGGATTTGGTTATATGGATTGTGCCAAGCACCTTGGAGAGCAAACCCCTCATTAAATTCTACCATGTGGGCTACCTTGGTCTCCTTGTTTGCTTTGCATAGTGATCTGATACCATTGTCCAACTTTCTCTTTTAAGATAACCAAAGTACCATGGACATGGTTAAATGTACAACGCACATGATCAAATTAATCAAGGTGAATGATTGTATTGCCACTATTGTTGAAGTTTGTGCTTTGGTTCTTCTTTTTGATTCTATCACTAATAGGTATAGTTGGAACCATACTTTGTATATGCCTCTATCTAGTTAGCATGAAAATTCAAAAGGGTCCTTTGGCGAATTTTGGTATCACCAATGGGCTCCTAGTGGGGAGAACAAAATGCACAACATCTGGAACAAGTCAAGAGTAGAGCTATCAACTTACTATGAGATATTGAGGAATACAATTAGAGTTAACATCCATGGCAAAGATATGAATATTTGTGAAAGAAAAATTCATGTGATAAGAATCTTGCATAGTCTCTACATAGAATGCTAGAAGGCATTGAGTATCTTGACAAGTAGGATATACACTTCGTGTTAAAGAGCTTTCAAGGTGATAGCCTATAACCTTTTTTGTGAATTATTGCCATGGACAAAGTTGCTCATGACGGATAATCGTTGTAAATGAATGAAGATGTGATCACTATGTTAGAAAAGAGTTGGAGAGCTTTGTTTTGAAGGAAAAGGGTTGTATGGTCTAAATCCAAGTCATAGGCCATTAGACCTATACATTTGGTTTGGAGGTGTTGTAGGCAATAAGGTTTTGTGGGTTGATGAATTGTAGTTACAAGCCATTATAATCATCTACCCTAGTTTTTTTATAAGTTTACCCAAAGGCAAGGTTTCAACAATGCTGAGAGCTCGTGACATATATGGTATATTTGTTGGTCGTTTGGCCGTTCCATTAAAAATGTGATATCATGTAATTTTAAGATTTAATTTATCAGGCGGGGATAGCTCAGTTGGGAGAGCGTCAGACTGAAGATCTGAAGGTCGCGTGTTCGATCCACGCTCACCGCAACGGTTAACAATTTAACGTTCTGTGAAATCAGCGCAACTTTTGTTGGTCTTTCTCATGACAAATTCTAGTGGAGCTTTTTAAGACCTTCCTTTTAAAAATGCGAAATATGGTGTGTATGTATTTGATCAAAGTAATTCGGGAAAAAACGTTATCCTCACCACAGTACAAAATGCAAATGTCACTAGGCCTTCTCAGACCTTGCGCGTTGCAAATAACACGTTTTGAATATCCTTTTATGACACTCACATTTCAACGTTTTGCGTCGTTTACAAATCCATTTTAATATAATTCTATATATACCAAGGAAAGGTTTTTACCTCTCTCCACGTGGCACCCTGCTTGCATGAGCACCTAGCAAGATCTAAGCTAAGAAGAAAGAGAGAGAGAGAGAGAGAGAGAGAGAGAGTGTGTGTGTGTTTAGAGAAGTTGAGGAATTTGGAAATCATGAATGCAACTTCAATTGTTGATAGAAACACTTACTCTTAGGAAAGATTCTCATTCATCAAAGAGCTATTAACAAAGGAAAAGTCATGCCCTTGTGAGAGCCCAAGTAGGAGTGCCAACCACTAATTGAAGGAAGTAAATTCTAATAATGGCAACATGCTAGCTTGCTACAAACAATATGTTTCTAAGACATACAAACATCCTCAAATATGCCTTCTAACCCTTACCGTTTAGATTGTGTGATAAATATTTGGGCTAGCCTCAATGTGCTTTTCACTCTACTTTACAATATTGAGACAATGTTTTCTTGTAATTGAACCATGCTCATAGCTTGGATACTATCATGGCCTTTTACCATGCCATATCTATTAACATAAGTATTCTTTGTTAATTCTATTCACTTATATGCTCAAGTGAGGAGAATGAAGAGAGTGGTATGTGGTGGGGGGGAAATGGTTCCCAAATCAAAATATGAGTGATTGCAAAATGTTTAGAATGCACACCATCTATTCTCAAAGCCCTATGTAAAGGGTTTGTTAGGCTATAGATGGGACATGTACAGAGATCCTTATGCTTTCAAGAGCTTGACTCATCTATTGGTAAACTATCTACCACCTACTTGGCTCACACTTAGCTCTAAGACATGTAAGGCTCCTCCCTTATTCCTCATGAATGTAAGAATGCAAAGAGATCTAAGACAATAGACTCACGTACTTACCTTCTCCCATGTTGTAGTCCAAAAGACATGAGTGATTAATGATAGTCTCATGGTCTAGGCATTGCACCTTAAGCAACCACTTCTTCTTCTTCTTCACATCCACACCATCAACACTCCAATGTTTAGAGAAGAAGACAGAGGAAAAGAGGAACAAGAAGAAGATAAAGTATACATTTTCTCAATTGGTACCTCACACACTCTCTTTCACTCAACCTCTTACCCTCTCAAGCTATGGAAGCAAGAAGAGAAGAATAGATGGAAGAAAGGGGTGAAGATTGAGCTTCATCCTCCTTAGTCTCTCACTCTTACTCCCTCACTCTCAAGTTGTGGAAGCAACAAGCAAGTAGACAAAAAGATGGGGAACTAGCAAGGGGAACTGGCAAACTCAAAAGTTCAGTCTTGTTGGGCAAAAGTAAAGATAGATGCCTACAAGCTCCACACGAATTGTAACTTTTCTAATGTAATCATGGCTGATATTACAATTTGCATAGAAGTGATCCTGACTCTCAATAAATTTTTACAAACATATAGTGTGCTTCCACCCACAACTGATAAATATGAAAAATTACAAGTGCACCTCACAAACGAGTAGTGCCTAAAATAATACACCGAGTTTTTAGATTTTATATAGCTTTGAAAAATAAACTTTTGGGGAATTTCAATTGGTCATCTTTGCTCTTCAAATCCAACTTTCAACTTTCTTTTAGTAGCTTGTCTTCTCTACGAGTTAATAGGGCAAGTCTAAACCCCACTTCTAATATTTAATTTGTTGCATGATAGACACAATGCCACCTTGTTAGTATGCCATTGTATATTAGTGATTCTACTAATATAACCCACACGGGCAATATAGAATATAGAATCAACCACCTGGGTTTCTCCGTGTTGTGTAGTAAGTTTGAACCCTTGATTTCTTAGTATGTAGTGAGGTAGACCCTATTATATGGGAGCCTAGTTCTACTAGGCTTGCCCTACCTTTCGTGGATAATAAAGGACACAATTTTTTTTGGCTATGTCAAACAATGTGATACTAAGCTAAACACTTCCTTCTAATCCCTCATTGCCAACATCAACCCCATTCCCATAAAGCACCAATGAAGCACATCTTCAAGTCCCAACAATACTCCAATGACAACATCCCTCCCACCTATGTTCCTTTAGGGATTTTTTCTTAGGAAGCTATTTGTGGGGCAAGGCATTGAACAATAGGAGTTTCATAAGATATAACCCCCCATCATGAGAAGGCTCAAGGCCCACCAAGTATATCAAAGCTAGCCTTGCTACTACAACCACTAAGGTAGTTATGCATGGAATTTGTTGAACCACTCAAGCTCAGTGAAGGGGGCATGATGGACAACTTATTCTTCATGAGTTCTCAATGCTCTATCACTTACCTATCTCTCACTTACATTTCTATATCCCCTACTCTTTCACTCTCTCTTTGCCTTACCTCATGCTAGTCCCCACCAAGAATATAAAGGAAAGGAAGAGGTCTTAAGAGAGGATGTGTGGGGATAATGTTCATAATTCATGAAAGTATCTTTAAATAGAGGTCATATATTGCATAAAATTATAGATAGGGTGATTTGTTAAAAAATACTAGCATTTCACTAGCCCACTTTGCTATAGCTATCACACGAAGCTCCCATGAAGTGGCTTCGTGAGGAAAGCAAAGTTGTCATGCTACTATAACCAACTTTACCTTTCTCACTTCTTCCCCATAGACTATAACTGATTTTCTTGTTGATTCATTTTGTTTTTCTAAAATTCTCTCTCTCTCTAAGATAATGTGAGATTATAATCAACACAAGATTGTATAAAAATTGCTAGTTATATTTTTAAAATTTAATTTATACCTCAAATTAACAATTTTATTATGATGTTCACATAGCAAAGTTCCATGACTCACAGACACACTATGTGAGAGAGAGAGAGAGAGAGAGAGAGAGAGAGAGAGAGAGAGAGAGAGAGAGAGAGAGAGAGAGAGAGAGAGAGAGAGAGAGAGAGAGAGAGAGAGAGAGAGAGAGAGAGAGAGAGAGAGAGAGAGAGAGAGAGAGAGAGAGAGAGAGAGAGAGAGAGTGTGTGTGTGTGTGTGTGTGTGTGTGTGTTTGTGTGTGTGTGTTTTTCTAATTCAAACTAATGTGAGATATGATGGATATAAATTAAGATTGTATAGATATTGCATGTTTTAACTTTTAAGAACATCATATTAAAGTATGGTGGTTATGTCCCTTTCTCTCTTTGCCTGTTCTTTTCCTATCCTTTTTATTGTTTTCATCTCTCTCTCTCTCTCTCTCTCTCTCTCTCTATCTATCTATCTATCTATCTCTCCCCCTATTCCCCTTTTCTTTTTTCTATCATATTTATATTTTCCTTTTGTTTTCTCCTATGTGTGTGTGTGTGCACACGCGGGCATCGCATGAAACACACTCATGCTACTACCTATCTCTTTCTACTACCTTTACTGCCTATGTGGTACTACCTATTCCTCCATCGCCGATGCTTCCATTCATGCCACTTGCGCCACCTAATTGTTTTCCCTCTCACTCATTCCCCCCATCGCCTAATGCCTAATGATGCTTAAAAGGTGAGAAGGATCGAAGCTTGCACGCGAGAGCTATGGCGGGAGAGCAAGAGCAAGAAAGAGAGAGATAAGAAATGGGAACTCCAACAATCACAATGTGTGACCGGGCCTTCCTTTATTCAAACTGTCACTAAAAGAATAAAGAACAAAGTGACGATGACGGGCGCCCGCCACCTGCAGTGTGCAGTGGCGGTGATTATCAGTGTAGTAATACACGGGCGGCTAGGCGGAGGCGCCTTTACCCCCAACAACCTCACACTTAAAGGCGAATTTGCCCTAGTGAGGAGTGAAAAGAAAAAGGAAAAGACAGTACGACAAGTACACATGTACAACAGGATGAGGAAAGATGTCATCTCATTCCACACCCATCAACCTCTTGAGGAAGGCAAAGCACTCTATAGAGACGCTTTTTGTGAGCAGATCTGTAGGATTCTGGTCAGTCAAGATCTTGACAAGATCAACAGACTTGTCCTCAACGACCCCACGTATGAAGTGATACCTCACCTCAATGTGTTTCGTCTTCGCATGGAAGACCGGATTCTTGGCTAACTGAATAGCACTCATAGAATCCAAATGCAGTGTAGGGATACCATCAATACCAAGGTCAATAACCAAACGACCCAACCAAATGGCCTCCTTGCAAGCCTCAGTGGCTGCAACATACTTGGCCTCTGTAGTAGAAAGGGCCGTGCATTTCTGCACCCTGGACATCCAAGAAACAGCACCTCCAGCGTATGTGAATACATAGCCGGAAGTGGACTTCCTATTATCTGCATGTCCTGCATAATCAGAGTCAGTGTACCCCACAACTCTTGTATCCTGGATGCCATAGCATATGAACATATATGCAATGCGCAAATGACAATGCCAAACAAGCTATAGCATCAAATGTCAGTGTAGCACTGTCATAAACTGCATGTGGACTATTATGATAGTCCCAAAACAATGTTAAATCAGTCCAAATGCTATGCCAACACATCAACCATCAAAACCAAGCATCAAAGCATGTTCATATGCCCGAAATGGAGCCTTTCCAAGTGCCAATGAAGGGGGAGAGCTGCTGTTGTGACTGTCAATGCTGAAGACACATATGGGAGGGCTGCATGATTCCGCCAACTATAAATGCTGGTCTTAGGACTACAAAAAATGGTGGCCAAGCTTCGGAGGGGTCCGGTTAAAGCCAAGGAAGGCCTCAAACAAGCTCCAGCAAGGGGAGAGCAACCCACATATGAAATGAGAGCTGGGAGTGTAATGGCTGACCTATTTCAAGAGGGCTGAAAACTGAGGTAAACCCTATAAAGAGTGAAGCAATACCTCTGTGTGAATGCCTTGAGGGTGCCCAAAGGGGCCGGGAAGGTGCTCGGGAAGCCAGGGAGTGACGGGAGCTTGAAGGAGTCAGATATGGTTGCCAAGAAGGAGACCCAATGCGGGAGTTAATGGGAAGCTGAGAATGCCATGAACCAAGCTCAAGGGTCAGGAAGTCGAGATCTTATACCAGTTGAAAGGTGAGAAGGATCGAAGCTTGTACACGAGAGCTATGACGGGAGAGCAAGAGCAAGAAAGAGAGAGACAAGAAATGGGAACTCCAACAGTCACAATGTGTGACCGGGCCTTCCTTTATTCAAATTGTCACTAAAAGAATAAAGAATAAAGTGGCGGTGACGGGCGCCCACCACCTGTAGTGTGCAGTGGCGGTGACTGTCAGTGTAGTAATACATGGACGGCTAGGTGGAGGCGCCTTTACCCCCAACAATGCTCCCACTCACACTATCAATTGTCAAGTTGGCTAGTGCACGCGCACACACACACACACACACACACACACACACACACACAGAAGACTATGCCGACTAAGAGAAAGAGAGAGTACATTTAACTTTTGATAGGCCTCTCAATTTGCAAACCCATTCAAATCTTAAGGTGTGCCAACCCACACATACACACTCTCTCTTTGCCTCCCTAGTCCTAAATGCCACTAAAACTATCACCATCATTTTACCCATGCTAGCAACACTTGTTCCTCAATAACCTTATGCTTTGGCATTGCCTATCTATTCATGTATCACCTACATTTGGAGCATATGCTAGAGGTAGCACATGCCATTGGGAGGGCCACCTCATGCTCATGCACCATTGAACATGCCATACCTTGTCACCCATGACACAGTTACCTACTTCTTGCAGTTGGGCTCATTTGCTACCTTATCGTGTGAGTGAGTGAGTGTGTGTAGAAACAGAGAGAGATACACATAGAGAGAGACACCCATATTTGAGCCTTAATGCAAAATGCAAAGCTATGAAGAAACATTTCTCTTCCCCCTCTCTCTCTTTTGATTGAATTTTTTCTCCTCTCCCTTCTACTTCTATCTCTCTCTTCCTTTTACTCTCTTCTTACTTTGTCCCCCCTTTGTGTGTGTGTGTGTGTGCGCACACGCGTGCGTGTGTGTGCACTTGTATACTTCTCATGCTTACACTTGTCTACAACGCACGTGCATGTGTGCACGCAGGCACGCACGCACACACGCACACACACATGCATGCACACACCCACACATGCACACACACATGTGCACGCGCGCACACACACACAAGCACATGCACACACCCACGCACACGCAGGCGCGCGCACACACACACGCGCACGCGCACGCATGCGTACGCTCATGCACGCGCGCGCACACACACACACACACACAGAAAGGGGTGAAGAGCTATGGATTTGGGGTAAAGAGAGACACAAAAACAAAGAGACCTTTGAGCCTTGATGAAAAATGCAAAGCCACAAATAAATATTAATCTCAATCTCTCTCTCTTTAAGATAATGTGAGATTATAATCAACATAAGATTGTAAAGAAATTGCTAGTTGTATTTTTAAAATTTACTTTATACCTCAAATTAACAATTTTATTATGATGTTCACATAGCAAAGTTCCGACACACACACACATACACACACACACACACACACACTCTCTCTCTCTCTCTCTCTCTCTCTCTCCCTCTCTCTCTTCATTTCTAATTCAAACTAATGTGAGATATAATGGATATAAATTAAGATTGTATAGATATTGCATGTTTCAACTTTTAAGAACATCATAACAAAGTATGGTGGTTGTGACCCTTTCTCTTTTTCCATTTTCTTTTCCTATCCTTTGTATTGTTTTCCTCTCTCTCTCTCTCTCTCTCCATTTTCTCTCTCTTTATATTATCCCTTTCCCCCCATCTTTCTCTCTCTCTCTCTCTTCCCCTTTTCTTTTTTCTATCCTATTTATACTTTCCTTTTCTCTTCTCCTTTTGTTTGTATGTCTCTATGTGTGGCATTGCTACATGATTGCATGAAAAATACTCATGCTACTACCTATCTATTTCTACTACCTTTGTTGCCTATGTGGTACTACATGTTCCTCCACCACCAATGCTTCCATTCATGCTACTTGCGCCACCAACTTGTTTGCCCTTGCACGCATTCCCCCCACTAGCTAACTAATGCCCGATGATGCTCCCACTCACACCACCAATTGTCAGGTTGGTTAGCGCGCGCGCGCGCACACACACACACACACACACACACACACAGGGAAATGATTTTCGAATTTCAAATTTGTTAGGTTTCGGAATGTTCTAGGCTTGGGAAGCCTTCTAGAGGTTTGAAAGCTCCCAAATCTACCACCAAAATAATAGTATTGTATAGACATTCTTATATTTTATTTTGGAATATAGTTCTTAAAGAAAATTAGGTTTATAATGAAGGAAACAAGAAGAATAGATTTAAAAATGGAGTGTAAAAATTAAGAGCTATAACAATACTCATGCTGCACAAAGAAGGATCATTGTCCTCCAAATGGATACAAGGATGTCTATATCACTTATGGAGTCCTTATTATTTAAAAAATGAGAAAATAAGAATCAAGATTTGGACATAGCAAGTGTGTGTGTGTGTGTGTGTGTGCGAAGCCATGGTATATGTTTCTCCCAATGCACATGTAAAGATTTCGACATGTTTTCCTTTCAATGGCAACACATTATTAACTATTCCATTATTTTATCCCACAATTTACTTTATGTGCAGGAGCAAGTACATCTATACAAGTGCACATACACATGCACATGCATAGGTGGAATGCACCACACATTGCAATAGAATGAATGCAATCAAGCATAAACATGTAGGAAAGAAGAGCCATTCATGTTTTGTAGCTATAGAGACACATTCATCATGTATTGATCACACACACACACACACGCACACACACACACACACACACACACACACACACACACACACACACACACACACACACACACACACACACACACACACACACACACACACACACACACACACACACACACACACACACACACACACACACACACACACACACACACACACACACACACACACACACACACACACACACACACACACACACACACACACACACACACACACACACACACACACACACACACACACACACACACACACACACACACACACACACACACACACACACACACACACACACACACACACACACACACACACACACACACACACACACACACATGCACACACGCCTGCACGCACGCGTGTGTACACGCACACACACAAATGACAATGATATAGAGGCATATTGAGTAATAAATTAAATGTACAAAAATGTCCTACACTATTACTTAATTATTCTCTCATAATTATGTTTATGGAGCAAAGGTATAGCATTGTTATGCATAGCAAACAAAGCATTTTGGGAATGCTTGAAAAAACTTGTTTTTTATGCATGTAAGTCTCAAGCTATCTCTATCAAACATGGTTTACATCTTGATCATTTATGACATAGGTTATCTAGTTATTAATGAATTCCTAATTGTGGGTCTTGGATGTCTTTCTTACATCTATTGTGCTTGACTAGATGTATAATTTGTAGTGCCGCATGTGACTAGATTTATGCATAGCCATGATACAAAGCATTGGCAAGTTGTGAAGCACAATACATGTGGTGGACATAGGATTATGCTCTATTCTATCCACATGTTGCTCATCCCCAACTATGTGTCTTTGTGATCTAAGTGGTCTTGTTGTAACATTTAGTGTCCCTTATCAAGTTTTGATTTCACCTTTGTGCTTAAGGCATATTTTACTTGAGAAAAAAGAAGTCTATTTTGGCCACTCTAGTTGTGAAGTTGAGTACGATGGAACATTCATAGCTTTAGTTGGGTGTCTATCTCAAATGACTTTTTGAGTGTATTTGGATTAGAGGACTTGTTAACAATTTAGCTTTTGATCATCAATCTTACCCCTTACCACTAGTGGCAAATATACTTGCAATGCTTCGGCAATTGTAAAGAATAAGTCTTTGATCCTCACATGTTGAAGTACATTTGTGTATATATAAGAGCCAATCTTGGCAAATGTTAGTTTATGTGCCTACTTAAAAGGATTTGGTAAAGTTGTTCATGAAATCTTCCCTTCATTAGATTTTTAAAGCTTTTCATAAAACCTTCAAATATATTCTCCTTTACAAAAATTCTTGCTAGATTGGGTTGTATCGTGTGCATACTATAGTAGTGATGTGTGAGGGCACATAGGAAAAACCACATTTTTTCCATTTAGATAAGTAGGCAACTTTTCAAAGCCCAATATCATCCACCCATGGCCTTTGAAGCTATTGGTATCTATTAAACATAACATACGCACAATTGATCCCAAGAATCCTAGGGTGTTGAAGGAGTATGAAAAGCACAAGTTTCTTAGAGACAAAATGCAAAGACTTCATTTGAGTGCTCTTTAGGACAACATAGATGCTAAACATTTCAACCCCAAAGACATTAAAATTTATCCTCCTCACAAAACCTAAGGTCTTGGTAAATGATTCAAAGTGAAAGCAATTATTCTATTAAGGAACATTTCATCTTCATATTTGTTTATTTACCCTTTATTTCCACTTCAATCTTATAATGTAGCCTTTATTTTGTATGGCAATTTCAATATTTCTATGCTTATGAATCTATATACATATTGCTAATTTTATGAATTGTTGTTTTTGGTATTATATTATAAGATAGAATGAACATAATGGGAACGAGATCTTATAAGTACAATTGTATTCATGGAGTAACATTACAAGCATTCAACAATCTCAATAATTTGTGGCCCTTTATAGTCATGGCATTTCTTATTCATTTCTAGTCTCAATCTTTATGCCTCTAACCTAAAGGAGAAATCGTTAGGCTCTCCATGTTGATAGTTGTTAGTTCATAGCCCAATGAATGAACTAAAAATGTCAATGATGATCAGATGCTCTCCTCCTACATATCTTGATTTTGCATAGGAACTCTCTCTTTAATAGATGCCACACTAATACATAATGTTTATATATGAAGTCCCTAAAGAAGGTCATACCAACGTAATTATGCACTCTATAATATTAGGACTATGACTCCTTTTAATATTCAACAACCACACGGTATACAACCTATCTAATCTTCACTAATAGATATAACATGAAAGTTTATATTCATCTTTTTAATAACTTCACATGAAGCAAAGAGATGTGTGAATGTTTCAAAGGGATGGAACCTACTAAAATATATGTGCTTTGACTATATGGAGGATTTAATAGTAGCACAAAATTTATTGTTATATTGATATTGCATTCCCAAGTAATGTTTGCAATAAAGGAAATTAGGATATCAACAGCTCAATTTCCATTGGTTAGGATGTACAAAGAATTGTACAAATAGATAGCTACATTGCTAGATGACTTGTTCCATGCATGATAACCATACAATAGGTTTCCTATCTCAATGTCTAATATCAACATGCTATCCATGCACGATAACCATACAATATGTTTCCTATCTCTTTAGATATTATCAATGGATAGAGAGCTTCCAAAACAACATCACATTAGGACACAAGCAAGGTTGAAATTGGTTGTTAGGCTCGAGGTTTAAAAGTGGAAAATCATATGTATACACCCTCTTATGCTTACATCAATTGCTTCCATTCTCACCATAGAGTTTGTTCTCCTTGTGCACATAAAGATATCACACACATAGCAGTAGGTAGCCTCACCCAGATCAACTGGTATGCAATCCAAGAGAGGAAAATTTCCATCGATCTTTTCATCCATTGCATATGTATATGAAATCCAAACATAATGTCCATAGTCATCCCTATTAAGAAACTCATATGCATCCATAAGAATGTCATGCATCGTTCTATATAGACTATCATATGCACTATCACACAATGACTCATTGTCATGACCTACAATTTCAACACAATCATCTTAAGCTTGCTCTCCCTTTTTATCAATCTCTAGTCCATTTACATCTTCTTGGTCTATATCATTCTTATCTTCTTGTTCTTCTTGAGCTTCAGCTTCTTGTTCTTCATCTTCATCTTCATCTTCATTATCTACATTAGCAAGTAAAGTAGCCATTATTACATAGGTGTATCTTGTAGAAGCATGTTGGCATGGAATGTGGCTCCACAGAAGTAACAAAATCTGCATTCAATGAAAACTAGCAATAGAAAGAATTATGGTTCTCAATTGGATGCTATAAAGAAAAAATGAGTCATTATACATAGGACCACTAGCATACTGTACATTAGAATTATACCGTTGAGTAAACATATCCTCATAAACATGATCGGTAACAAAAGGCTCACAATAGCTATGGTGTTCTCTAGATCCACAAGAGTGCTGCCCACAATCTTGACAATGGTCATATCATAGATTTTGTCCAAATTCATAACCATCATGAACATAATCACCATGTTGCTACCTAGAATAAAATGATGGCTATCCATACCCATTTTCATAATGGTGCTACCCATAATAAAATTGCCGAGAGTCATAGAAAAAGAACTCATGAGAGGTTGAATGAAGGTCTAAACTTTGAATGGATTGATTTGCAAATGAAGTAACCAAAGCTGTCAGTTTGTCAAGTTTTGACTCCACATTGTGATAGTTAGGCAAAGCAATCATCTCGTCGGATCCATCATGTGGCCAAAATTATCAACCACTTCCCTAAGTTGCCTAGTATCCATGGCAATCATACTAGCCTCTTGAGAGCTGGATTTTGGGACCCATTTTTGAAGCGTTTGAGCCCATTCTTGGAGTGGAAATGTGGTCGGGAGGCGTCAAGGACCAAAATTTCATGCAAAATTGAATGGTGGCGAATGGTCAAGCTAGAGTTTTACTAAGTGGATTTTGATGCCAAGAATCCAATGCAAGTCTTTATTCATCGATATTGAAGGTTGTTTGACCCTCCATTTATCCTCGCAAGGTTTAGTGCTCTAAAGTTGCTATGTGATTAAGGAGCCAAAAGTGCACTACAGGGTCAAGGTTTATATATTTTGATGTCACGGAGCTAGCTATGCGGAATCGGATCACAATTCTGAGTTCGTTTGCCCCTCCAAACAGGCCGAAGACCCTCGCTGAGTAGTGTGAAAGTGGTTTTTCAAAGTAGACATTTAATAAATGACATGAAATAAAATGTAAATGAAAAAAAACATGAAAATTCTTACCCGACAGGAGGAGGGGGCGTTTTTTGTTTGCGTCCCATTTTTGGATGGATTTGTGCCTCTTCAATACACCACCCCGATCAAGAGAGAGAGAGATGGAAGCCTGATCTATAATGCCAAGAGCAAGATTTTGATTGTAACCATGTGAAATATGATCAAGGAAATGAAATTCTGATTTCTTAGTCTTTCTCATTTCTCTCTCCTCTCTCCTCTCTTCTCTTGCTGCCCTTTCATATGCTTGATTCTATGAGTGAAGAGGGTGGGGTTTGTTGAAAGATACTGATGGAGTGATGGTGCTGGAGCACAAAAGATCATAGATTGGGCTATGGAAGAGCATTATCAGCCAAGAAAGAGCATCAACGGCCTCCCAAGCTTGAAATACGAGTCTCAAAAAGTGTGTTTTTATGTGTAAGTGATTGTTCTACTTGTTTTATGATAGATTTTGGTTGAAATTGTTTGGAAATGGTTGTTTTTGGTTGTTAATGATGTAATCTATTAGATATGATGAAGAAAATAAGAAAATTCAATCACATAATAATTTATACATAAACCCGCAAAACCTGCGACTACGTGGATTTAAGAAAAATGGTCAATTTTGGGGGTTTTTGTGGTGTTTATGGGGTTATGTGAAATTAAAAATGATATAAAAATAATTCTAAGTACACATGATCAGTCCAAACCAAAAAATAAGAAAATATCATATTTTATGCATAAATAGATAAGAAAAAATAGAAAAAATAGGAGGAAAAAAAGGTTTTTATATTTGAAAAAAAAATTATGTGTGTAGATGTGTGACATGACTGAAGCATGAGGCATGAGCCTCAGTTCAGCCTTGTCTTTGTGTTAAAGTGGAATCTTTATCAGTTTATAAGGAAAAACACATTAAAAATGCTTCCTAGGCCTATCAACGCATGCTTAACCTAGGTGGTAAGAAGGAGGGGTTTTGAGGGTGAATAATTGCTGATAAGATTCTAAATTCTGATCTTTTGTTGATGCATGGCATATAGGATGTTTATGGTTTAAGTTTAAGAGGGTCTAGCAGCACAAGAATGCTCGGGGCTAACCCTTAGCAACGTAGCATTACGTGTAGATTAAAATCACTGAAAGAAATGTATTTGCACCTCACAAGGCTGATTTCTAAATGATAAAATGATTGAGCACTATGGTTCATACACAATTGCATTGTGCGTAACTCATGGTATCATTACTAGATGCACTGTAATTGTATTCATGCATATGACCTATGTTGAGTATGTGAGATATCCTAAGTTATAGGTTTAGACGATTGGTTTTCTTAGGGACTATTTAGAGAGGAAAATATCTATATTTCTTGGAACATTTGAAAACAAGAGTGGAATTTGTGACATAAATGCTATTTGTGTTAGCGGTGCATCGAGGGGCCAATCTGTGAGGTGTAGGAGAGCCATAATGGGGCTGCCACATTTAACCAATGGGTGCCTCCTCTATTTGTGCTTACATGGTATTTTACACTAATATGTGTAGGGACTCCCTCTGAGGAGTGTGGGGAAGCCTTAACCATTGGATTACAATCCAAAACAAAAGGAAATTTACAATAGAAGTTAGGGCAATGTGTCCCTGAGACGCTCCTAGTTGCAAGGCCGAGAGGGTGTATTCTTTGACTGTAGAGATGCCCAACTAGTGCCCATAGAGTCAGTGCTAGGGCCATTTTGGGTCCTGATAGGTGGTGTGTTTGCTAGGAGCCACTTATAAGTGTCAATCCTCGAATATCAATTGTCTAGGGACCATTCATCTAGTTTATGCCAAAGGACAATGAGATTGATCCATTGTTCACTGATGAGCATCGTCTAGCTGAAATCCAAAAGCAAGAAAGAGCTAGGCAACATGCTAAGATCTTGAGGAGGTATTCCCCTCAATGTAATAGTCCAATATTCCTACAAGGGAGTGGATCTATTGGTCCTAGAGCCACAAGTAGTCCATTGGGAGGAGGAAGCTCTAGTGCTCCCCTTCCCCTAGTAAGTCAGCCTATATCAAGTGCGGGTGTAAACCCACCTTCACCAAATCCTATTGCAAATACAATCGTCATTATGGTGCAGCCTATCACAATTCCTGCTGGAATGGTGGATTTTCCAACCTTAGGTTTCCCCACCTACCCATCTTTAATGGGTTAGTGGAGGAATATGTGGAGCTCCAGATTAGGGAGTTTCAAAATTTGATGTTTGATTGTCATATCCAAGATGAAGGTCATTTGATGATGTTCTTTAACATGACTCTCAAGGGAAGAGCTACAGTATGGTATCATGGCCTAGAGGCTAGAAGCATAACCACTATTGATTTATTTTACGCAGCCTTTCCAAGGGAGTTTGCCCCTGAAAGGGGTGGTCAATATTGGCTACATGTACTAAATGTGACACACCAAGAGCCACATGAGGATATCCAAGCATATGCCAAGAAGTTAAAAGAGTCTTTCGCAAATTGTAAGCATCTATTCCTATCCCAGCAGCTTCCCAACTGCAATATTTTTTGCATGGTTTGGACTTCAATATTCGGTGCAATTGAGTAGTCTCACCTTGCCAGGTATAGACAATGTTATTAGATGAGTAGAGGAAGTAGAATCTTGATTGCAACTGGCCTATGCCTCTAGAGCCAATCTTAATGTAGGTCTAGTTCCTAGAAATAATTTGGCATTGACCAATGGAAGTCAAGGGATAGCTATGACTAACCCGAATGGGAGAGAAAGCATAATACAAAATGTGCCCTTGCTACCAACTCCTCGTAGTGTGACCATGCCAATGGCTAGTCAGATGGTTCCACTAAATAATGGAAGTCAAATGATAAACCCTAATGGGGCTCCAATTAATCAGCAATAGCCAACCCCTAATCAGGTGGTTAGGTCGATGGAACAACAAGTAGATGATCGTGGCTATGAGTCTAGTGCATCAAATAACCTTAGCAAAGTTAAGGATATGGTGAAGCACTATACCAACATGATCACTGAACAATATAGGCAAATAACTGTTGATGTCAATTTTCTTACAAAACAATAGAATTTGATAGGGATTTGATACCTTGAAGAGGGTGCCCCCTCAAGATTCAACTGTAAGTGGTGTGGTGGTCAATATCTCCCTAGGAATTTCCCTAATGTTAAATGTGACATATGTGGGAAGTCTAACCATCTAGCTAGTACCTGTTGGAGTAAGATTAGTTCTCTCCAACAAGGGAATAGACAACCAAGTCCAATCAATCATCGAGCACAAGGGAAAAATCTCCAGTAGGATGGTGGACCAAAGCAAATATTGCAAAGAGGGAAAGCTACCAGAAGAGATGCCTAGTGGGAGTGGTGTTAGCCTTATTGAAGCTATGAGTGTCAACGACAATAGGGGAAAATGCTAAATAAGACAATAGGGATAATGTGAAATGTACATAGGTAAACCCTAAACAGAATGATAAAGAGATGCAAGTCCTTAACCCTAATGTAAAAGCCAATCCTCTAAAAGCTGCTGATGGCAAAGATGACCCTCAAAACAAGTTGCCAAAGAAGAAGGTAAAATCCAAGAAGGAGGTGCCAAAGCCAATTCAAAGGCCAAAGGAGAGAATGGTCTAGTGGGAGAAGATAACCATTGCTAATTATCATGAGTTTGATTCAGTGAGTTCTCTTTGCGACGTAAAGCCTAATGTGAACCTCTTGCAATTGATCAAGTTAGCTCTAGGAGTGCGTAAAGAATTTTAAAAGACTCTTTTTACTAGGTATATTGTTGAGTCCTTGGCAATAGCTCATGTGAGAGAGGATTGGTTTGAGCATGCTGAAAAGCATTGCCCAAGGGTAGCATATGTTGATGGAATATTAGTGGATCATGCTATTGTAGACAAGGGATCATTTGTCAACATCATGAGTTTGGAATTGATGGAAAGGCTAGGATTAGAAATCCAAAAGGATGCCTCCACAATTCTTCAAATGGCTGATGATTGGTTAAGACAATGTGAAGGTTGCAAAGTTCATGTGACTTTTGCGAGTGTGGAATGCATTGTAGACTTTAGGGTTATTCGATTTACAGGATGACCAAGCTATCAAGTATTGTTAGGAAGGCCATGGATCTTGCGATTCGACTATTAAGTGGATATACCTGATGGTTGTTGGTGCTAGTTGTTGATGCTAGTCGTGTGGTAGTAGATACATATCCTAAGTCTCCTCAAAGTGAGAGAGCTCCTTTATCCTCGTCAGAATTAGATGCATTAGAGGAACCATCTGGCAGTTACACTTCATCAAGCGATGAACCAAAGAGGGGTCCACTACAAAGGATATATACTAGGTGACTCTAAATGAGCCAATTGAAGCTCAAGATAGAATAAGAGACACATATGTGATTGAGCTAGATCTTGGAACGTTGAATGATCCACGACCTATTAAATTAGGGGCTATGCTCAGTCTAGAAGAGAGGAGGGACTATATGTCCCTTATCTAAGAATTCCGCGACATCTTTGCTTGGAGTTATGATGAGTTGAGGGGTACTCCTCCCAATTGGTTGTGCATACTATTCCTTTGAAGGAAGTTAGCCGTCCTATACGACAGAAAGTGAGGTGTATGCCTTTTGAGCTAAGGGATGGACTATTTGAGGAGTTGCAAAAATTGCGTAAGACTGGCCTGATATTTCTTGTACAACACACGGAGTGGTGTTCACCAGTGGGTATTAGGAAAAAGAAAAATAATCAAATCTGGCTTTGCATAGATTTTAGGGAGCTCAATAAATAGACGGTTAAAGATTACTATCTGCTGCCATTCATTAATCAGATTCTAGATCAGTTAGCAAGTAGGGATGTCTATTCACTTATGGAAGCTTTGATGAAATAACCAAATGGCTATTGCAGAGGAAGATAAGCTGAAAATGACATTTATTATTGTATTTGGTATCTTTGCATATCATGTGATGCCATTTAGATTATACAATGCATCGGGTTCTTGGCAACGTACAGTTGTTGATAAGAGTTTTGGTGATATTTCTCCCGAGGAGTTGAAAATCTTTATCGACAATCTGGGGGTAGCTACCATAAGGGAAAGAATGTTGATTATTTTAAGGAAGTGTTTTGAGCATTGTAGGCAGTTTTGCATTGCTCTTAACCCAAGAAAGTGTGTCTTTGGAGTGCCCTATGGACTGTACTAGGTCATGTGGTTAGTTCAACTAGTATTGCAATCGATCCTAAAAAGATAGAGGTTATTGTCACTATGAGTCCGCCACGCACTCCTAAAGAAGTACATAGCTTTCTGTCATCATTACTGGGATATTATCGACACTTTATTAATGCATTAATAGAAAGAACATTGCCATTGATGAATCTATTATCTTTTTAATTGTTTGTTTTTTTGGAGTAATCCTTGTCAAGTATCCTTCAAGGATGTGAAGTAGGAATTGCAAAAGCACCAATCTTGAAAGCACTCAAAAGGGGTGAGGTTTTTAATATATTTTCAACAGCCACAATGCATATCATTAGCTGTTGTTTAGCCTAGATCTAGGAGGAGAAATGGTATCATCCAATAGCATTTACTAGTCATAAATTGGGGATATTTGAACTTAATTACACCTACATGGAGAAATTTTTCCTTGGGATGGTGTTTGCAACCAAAAAGTTCACACACTATATTCTCAATGAAAAGATAGTATTTTATACAAAGACGGAAGGACTTAGATTGGTACTAAATAAGTTACAAGTGCTTGATCACTTAGCAAAATGACTGATTACTTTACAAGAGTTGATTATGAAATTAGGAGCAAGCCACCGAAGTTGCAAGGCATCGTTGAATGTCTTGTGGATTTTGGGGAACCAAAGTAAATCTTGGCTAAAGTTAGTGATATTGAGGGATTGTTTAAAATTCATATAGCCTCCATTCCATCCTAGTATGCTACTATAACACACTATTTATCCACAGGAGAGACTGGAGCCTCTTTATCAAAATCAGAGAAGAGGAAAATTAGATAGCATGCTTTGAAAATTGCCTTGATTGCAGGAACACTTTATCAGAAGGGGGTTGAAGATGTTTACTAGCAATGTGTTATGCCTGACGAGGTTCTGCTTATCTAGGAAGAGTGCCATGACTCTGCTTGTGGAGGGCACTTTGCTGGATGGTTGACTGCATAAGAAGCTTTAAGAGCTAGATATTGGTGGCCCTGTCCATTTTCCAAGTTGAGAATAGAAAATGATGCTTGCCCATAGAGGCTAGATGTATATCTTGAAGAGACTAGAATATAGACAAATGATGTATGGTCTAGGAAGAGATGTTTAGAATCCCATATGCACAATGAGGAGAGTGGTACTATCCAAAAGTCTATACAGACATGTACTTGGTTGACACTCATTAAAAAGTAATGGTATTATCAGTTTGAGTCATTGTCAGTGTCATTGTCCATCTTACACAAGAATGTGTTTATGAGTCCAAGCTAATCTATCTTGGAACCTAATTCACTTGTGTAACAATTAGTTTATCTAAGTCTATGTCACCATGAGTTGTGTATTCATCGTCCATCCTCCATAGATCTTGCCATGCTCTAGATCCTGTTTTTGACATGGTATCAGAGCTCATCAACTGAGAATAACATAGCTCCATACACTGCTTCTCTAGTCTCTCTTCACATTTAGTCATCTCTGTCCTAGCTCATGTCTCGGTCTTCATCTTCCACCTTGTGTCTGCCATAGCCAGCCTGCACCTTGCCTCCTTTGAGCTCCTAGATCTCTCTATATAAGGCATATCTTCATGACCTTCCTTCTAGGGATTTGATCCCTAACTCTAGATGCAACTAGTTGGCATGTCAAAGCCGAACATTGGTTGCTCCCTACTCCAGTATTTTGAAAAAATGCAGCTCGTTGTAACTTTGCACCTGTCACCATTCGTATGGCCTGATCTATCTTTGCACATTGCAATACATCGTGCAAGTAGAGGCATTTGAAGCCCATTGTATGAGCTCTCTCACCACCAGAGGGTTGTTCAAAAGATGTACTACAACTCTTGCTACAAGCAAAAAACTAATTGGCCTATTTGCAAACCATTACAGAGACTCCATAGCCACCAAGCTCAAGCTCTTCTCCCACTTCAATTTCTCATCCTTCTCAGTCAATCGAAACCTCTGACACTCAGATCTGATCAATTCTAGAAAGTATAGACATTCAAGAAGAAGATTTGGAGAAGTCTTGAAGATCAAGCTACCCACTGGAAAATCAAGCAGCCCACCTGACATCAAGCATCATCAAGCTTGGCATCAAGTACTTCAAGCCCATTTTTTACCCTTACTCCCTTCAACTCAAGGTTGTCAAATGCCACTCAATATCTAGCAAGGAAACCATAACAAATTAGCAAGCAAGTGCTCCAATATCAAGATTTAGCTTGGAAGATTCAAGAACAAGCTAGTATCTCTTGATACTAAATAGTGTTGTTTATGTTGGAAGAGAGGGAGAGAGATAGAGTGGAGTGGAAGATGAGCCTCAACTCATTGTTGTTCTTCTTCCATTATTCTTCCATCATACTAACTGAAAGAGACTTACACACATAGGTATGACTAACCAAGACTAACTGTGGTTAAGTCACTGACTACACCGACTTATTGAATGTCACACACATGTACAACTGTATCCAGCTAATTTCGATCACTCACATAAAGATAGACTGACTAAAGAGTAGTGGGAGCTTGATATTCTAACACTCCCCCTCAAGCTCAAACCATCTGATAAACTCCAAGTAGGTGTTTGAAATATATGAACTTTTCTTTACCAAGAGACTTGGTAAATATATCTGCTACCTGGTCTTCGGTCTTCACATGAATCAAGTCAATCTGCCTTGTAAGAACCATTTCTCTGATGAAATGGTAGTGAACCTCAATAATTTTGGACCTAGCATGGTAAATAGGATTGCTAGCCAACATAACACTGCTGAGGTTATCACAATGCAATCTCACTCTGCTTTTCAGCTGTATCCCCAAGTCTTTCAGCAGTTTCATTAACAAAACTGCTTCACAAGCTACTAAGGCAGCTCCTCTGTACTCAGCTTCTGTACTAGACAATGCAATAGTAGGATATTTCTTACTCTGCCAATTGATCATACTACTGCCCAATCCAAATGCATAACCACTGGTTGACCTCTTGTCATAGGCACAACCAGCCTAATCAGCATCAATAAACCTTGTCAATTCAAGAGATTTTCCATATGCATAAAATAGCCCATAATCTATAGTACCCTTTGTATATCTCATGATCCTCCTGACTGCATCTAAATGTGGTTTGCAAGGCTTTTGCATGAACTAACTAATCAACCCCACTGCATAACATAAGTTAGGATGGGTAATAGTCAAGTATATCAAGCTGCTCACCATCTGTCAATACATCGTCACATTCTCTATGTCATTCCCAACATCAATCAGCAGCTTGACATTATGATCAAGATGTGTCTCCATAGGTTTGCATTCATTCATACCATACTTCTGTAACATGTCATGAGCATACTGCTTTTGTAGCAGCCATATACCTTGAGGTGTAGAGACTACCTCAATCCTAAGAAAATAGTTTAGTTCACCAAGGTCTTTGACTCTGAATTCAGCCTGTAAACATGATTTAATTTTAGCAATGCCCTCTTCATCATCTCCACTGATGATAAGATCATCTACATAAACCACTAGAAACACATCCATGATCTGTCTTCTTCCTGAACAAACTGTGATTTGCATCACCCAATCTAAATCCATGTTGCTGTAAATAACTACTGATCCAAGCATTCCATACTCTAGGTGCCTATTTTAGTCCATATAAAGTCTTTTTTAGCTTACATACATGTGTAGGAAAGCCTAGGTGAACATAGCCTTCAGGTTGCTCCATATATACTTCCTCAACCAAATCACCATTCAAGAAAGCATTCTTGACGTCCATTTGCCATAATTGCTAGCCTTTTCATGCTGCCAAAGCAATGATAGTTCTAATTGTTGCCATTTTATCCACCGGACTGAAAGTCCCCTCGTAGTCAAGACCATATAGCTACGCATACCCTTTTGCAACCAGCCTGGCCTTATAGCATTCTAACGAGCCATCTGACTTGCACTTAACCTTGTACACCCATTTGCAGCCAATGGGGACTTTGTCTTTAGGTAACTCAACCGATTCCCATGTCTCATTTTCAGCCAGGCCTGCATACTCCTTATCCATGGTAGCACACCAGTTATCATCTGTAACAACATCATCAAACTTTGTAGGTTCTTTGTAACTAGTCACACTAGCCATATATGCATAATGGTGGGCTGAATAACTAGTGTATGTAAACCTATCAACTGGTTTTTTGACTCTCTCAGATCTTAGTAACTATGGCTCACTCTGAGCTTGCCTCTCATGAGGTGGTACATAACGACTCTGTCTTGCTCCAGGCATCATAACAAACGGAATGCCCAACTCACTATCCAAACTATCACTGCTGGATGACTCATAACCTACTATAAGTGGACCTCTCACATCCTCAAGAATCTTTTCTTTCCCCTTATCCAATCTCCCCCTCATTGACATATCCGTGTCAGTGGACATAGAAGTACGACTCCGCAAGCATCCTTACTGTAGGTAACCCATCACCTATAGGACCACTCATAGATGTACTCACTGTAGGTGTATTTTCAGCATTACTAGTGCTGGCTAATCCATCAGTATCCACTTCAACAGGATTACCATACCACGATTCCAGCTCATCAAAAACAACATCTCTGCTAATCAATGTCTCATGTGTAGACGATACATAACACTTGAAGCTTTCCGGTCTTGTGCATAACAAAGGAACACACTCTTGAAAGCTTTAAGATCCAATTTCTTCCTCTTTTCATCAAGAACATGCACATATGCAATGCTGCCAAATACCTTCAAGTGTGAAATGTTAGATTTATGACCATACAACCTCTCATATGGAGTTATATCATGAATCCTTGTTGTAGGAGTTCTATTTAGCACATAGACAACAGTCACTACTGCTTCAGCCCAATAACCATTTGGCAAACTCTTCTCATTCAGGATAGCTGTTGCCGATTCCATCAATACCCTATTTTTCCTTTCTACTATACCATTTTGCTCCAGTGTATAGCTGCAAGTTAACTGTCTTCTGATCCCATGTTTAGCAAGGTACCTATCAAAGTAATTAGAGACATATTCTCCATCTCCATCTGATCTAAGACATGATATTTTACAGCTCAACTCATTTTCAGCATGCTTCTTGAAGTCCTTGAATGCATCAAACACATCATCCTTATGTTTTAGTATGTAAAGCCAAGTATACCAGCTGTTGAAATCATCAATGAAGGATACATAGTAACGAGCACGACCAAATGAAGCATTATGAGACGGACCACATACATTTGGATGTACCAACTGCAAGGGTTGTGAGCTATCCGTACATGTCTCATAAATGGAAACCTTGCTTGCTTTCCAAACTGACATGCATCACATACATGTCCAAAGTCATGATACTTGAACTTAGGCAATCCAAGCACAATCTCCTTCTGCTACATAGATTTCAGCTTTTGTACATTCACATGGCCAATCCGCTTATGCCATATCTCAACATCATCCCGTATAGCACCATCATCATGTGCAAACATGGTTGCTTTCAATTCTGGAATTGACGCATCAAGAGTAAACGTTTTGCCATCTCTTTGGCCTCTAGCAATCAATTTGCAGCCATTACCATATTCTTCAACAAAGCATCCATCTCTATTAAATCTCACTTGCAGATTTTGTTCTACCATCTGTCCAATTGACAAAAGATTCTTGGTTATTGTAGGTACATGTAATACATCATGCAGGCTCTTTTTCTTGCCATCAAGCATCAACAACGGAACAATTACTGTGTGTTGAATGTCATGTTGGGTGTCATCCCCAGTACACACATAACCATGTGAACTTGCAACCATCTTATCAAACCATTCTCCATGGGGCGTCATATGATTTGAAGCCCCGGAATCAATGTACTATCTCTCATCTCTGTTATGCCTAGATGCATTCTTAGACACATGTTGCATGGCAAACAATCTGTCAACCTGCTCATCATGAGCATCGCTAGAAGATGCATAGTGCCCATGTTGTTTGCCCTTTGCCTTCATATCTCCCTGTTTCTTGTAGCAATCATTTGCAATGTGTCCATATCTGTCGCAGTAATGACAGTCCTTATCTCTATTTGATTGATCATTTGACTGCCATGAACTAGATCCACCACCTCTACCATGGGGTGATCTCCCCTTGCCTCTAAAGCCGCTAGATCCACATTGGCCTTGTGTATTTGTTCCATGCCAAGAATTCTGCTGATGCTATCCATAAGTGTTTTGAGTGTCTCATCGACCTCGGAAAGAGCCACAGTCTCTGCCCCCTCTACCACACTGGCTAGAGTAAAGAACAGTGTCTCTACTTTGAGACATACTAGAACCTGTATTCAGCCCAAGATTAACTTCCTCATGCAGCAACAAAGCAATTAGCTGATCCCAATTAGGGGATTCAGCTCTCACAAAAATAGACGTATCAAATGCTTTATACTCTTTGCTAAGTCCATTCAATGTCACTACAATCATATCATCCTCACACACTGAAGGTCCAATGGTGGCAAGCTAATCCACTATGTTCTTGATCTGTGTAATGTAGGCCTGAATGCTTTTGTCATTCCTAGACATGTTATTGAATTGTTTCTTTAGTTGAATCTTTCTTGCATGTGTTACATTTCCATAATTCTTCATGAGTATGTCTCATGCATCCTTTGGAGAACTGCATCTAGTAATCTGAATAACCATAGCATCTGATATGCATAAGGAAAACCAATGTAACATCTTGCATGCTCTCTTAGTCCATAGCTTATGAGCACTTTTCTGATCATTTGTAAGATTCCTTTCATGTATTTCAGGTTCAGCCTCATCACCTGTACATAAGTCCCAATAACCTATGCCAACAAAAAAATTCTTCATACGGAACTTCCATAAAGCAAATTTTTTGTTGTCCAGCTTTTCTTCCACAATTTGAGTGATATTGTCAGTGCCTTAAGCATTTTCCATAGTTGCAGCTTAGGTATTCAGGGATGTATACAACCTGTAAGTATCTGACTCCTTTTCCTACAATTCAGGACCAGTTTCCTGCTATTTAGGATAGTTTCATGCAATTTAGGACAATTTTCTTGACAACCTACTTGCTGTAAATTGTATTCCAACAATGAAAAAACTCAATCAACTAATCATAAACCAAGCTCAACTCAGTTCAAAACATTCTATGGTAGTGGCAAAACATCCCAGCAACAAATTATATCCATACAAGTATTAATGTTTGTACTATATGCAAGTAGCAGTACCAAATACAGCCGGCCCACTGCTATAACCAATAGTATTTTCTATGTTAAAACAAGAGTATTCAAACCTCAAAAAAGCCCCAAAACATCTCATTCAGTGTTGCCACCCTATACAGGAGTTGATACATGTCCAATCGGTCAAAATATATTGCATGTATGTCAAGTGAAAATGATTGGTATCCTTCCTACAGACAATAACCAGTCTCAATACCCTGGTATAACCAGCAACAAATCAGTCCAAACTTTGGACTTTCAACACTCAAAATATCCCAAAAATCATCTACCACTCAAGTGGTATGATCCAAGCATTTGTCAGTAGCAAATAAGCATCATAGATACTTCAACATTGTACTAGGTATATTGTTTCCAAATTCAGGACATCAACCAATTCACTGTTTTTAGCCTACAAATAAGCTCCAAAACTGAGCATTTAACACTCCAATATCATGCTCAAATGTATGATAATAAAGGTATATACATTGTTAGGATGAAAGACACCAATGCCTTGAAATCACCTATTGTTTAATGCCAGTCTGCATAGGTTTGTGCTAATTATCTCAAAATCTGTGAGGAATTTGAAAAAACTTTTTTTTGCAAAGTTGTAGACCACGTCAAAACAGTCATGTTTACCAGGCCATTTCTCCAAAAACAATTTTTGTAGCAAGATATAGCTTCTGCAAAAAAATGGGATGCATGCACAGTCTCCTTTGATGATGTTTCCTTCAAATCTGATGTCTTGATGTCAAATGGCTACTAACAAGCCTTTAGTTATGTTTTTGTACCTCATAATTCTAATTTCTAAATGATAAAATAATTTAGCACTATGGTTCATACAAAATTGCATTGTGCGTAACTCATGGTATCATTACTAGATGCACTGCAATTGTATTCATGCATATGGCCTACGTTGAGTATGCGAGATAGCCTAAGCTATAGGTTTAGACAATCGGTTTTCTTAGGGACTATTTAGTGACAAAAATATCTATATCTCTTGGAATGTTTGAAAACAAGAGTGGAGTTTGTGACGTATTTGTGTAGGTGGCGCATCGAGGGGCCAATCCCGGAGGTGTAGGAGAGCTACAGTGGGGCCATTGCATTCAGCTGAGGGGTTCCTCCTCTGTCTATGCTTATGTGGTGTTTTGCACCAATATATGTAGGGAATCCCTCTGAGGAGTGTGGGGAAGGCTTAGCTATTGGATTACAATCCAAAACAAACACAAAATTTATGATAGAAGTTAGGGCAATGTGTCCCTTAGACGCTCCTGGCCGCAAGGCCAAGAGGGTGTGTTCTTTGAGTGTAGATAGGCATGACTAGTGGCTAGAGAGTTAGTGCCAGGCCCATTTTAGGTCCCGAGACCTCTACCGCATTGTTGTCCTAGTTTTCTTCTCACTTAGCATAGTTGTAAATCAAATGGAAGGAATAGCATATGTTAGATCTATTATGAGAAAGATCTAGTTGGAAAAGGAACCTACAATTTGCGACAGCAAGGGTGATACTCCCTTCCAGATTCATCTTCTATAGGTCCAAAATAATGAGATCTCCAATCCTTCCAATATCAAAAGAATTCGACCATACATAAGATTATTTCCCAATCTCAAAACAAAGAAGTTAAATTTCCAACTTCTTGAGGTATCTCACCGGTCAAACTATTACTACTAACATCAATCTAGTGAGTAGAAGAGAAACTTCCAAGCTTAGAAGAAATTATCCTTGAAAGATGATTGCTAGAAAGATTTAGACACTGCAAACTTGAGCAATCACCAAATAAATTGGGGATGGCGCCAAGAAACTTGTTTCTAGCAAGGTCTAGATACTGGATGTTTAAGAAGCTCAAACCTATTGGCAAGGAACTTATTTGGTTGGAGTGACCATTCAAAGAAATGTTGATTTGTTGTAGGATTGGGTAATATAAAATGCCCACTGGCAAGTTGCATGTTCGAAGATTTTTATTCAAGTCTAAGGAGGTCAATGATATACAATTAGTAACCAAGGATGAGGGGGATGGAGCCAGAAAGAAAGTTAGTACTTAGTGAGAGGTAGTGTTAAGTAGAGAGATTGGCCAATTGTTCAAGTATCAGCCCTTGCAATTGATTACTAGAAAGATCAATTCCTACAAGTCTAGGGGAACTCCCAAGCCTAGGAGAGAAGGTACCACTTACAAAGGTCAAAGACTCAATGCCATCTGATTATGGTAGCCTTGTAACTTGGGAAGCATGTGTTGGTGGTGGAAGATTATTTGCAAGTCTTGAACCCATTATTAACCTTCCAAAAACTTCTCATTCACAAGGACGCATAGGGACTCGCATGCCTTTTGTTGGTGAAACAAAGGTTGAAGTCTCTCTTGTAGGTATAGCCATCAAGTCCAAAGACTCCAAAGATTCCATAGATGGAGGGACAATGAAAGTTCTTCCTCCTTGGATGATCCATGAAGGAATGTATCTAACTAGTGAATAGTGTAGTGATGTGAAACAAGAAGTCAAGGCTGAAGAGGACAAGTAAAAGCCAAGAAACAAGAAGTCCATGGTCTATTGTCTATGCATGGGAATGAAGTAAAAGCCAAGAATATGAAAATGGAACTCAATCCTTGATCAAATAGATGCTATGGTTGATGATTACTACTTGACAAATGATTCAAGAGCTATATCAAAAGCCATTTGCATCTAGAATCATGGTATCTGAGGCCTGCACCTATTTTAGGCTGAAAGTGGCAACCATCATTCCATGAATAATCATCAAGATGGTTGTCTAGTAGAAGCTTATGATGTCATAAATAATTTCTTTGAGTTATCTCCCACATATAGCAAGTGATAAAGGTATTAGAAAGGATCTCCTCCATGAAACCTTGAAGAAGATCTTGAAAAAAGAAGAATAAACCCTACTTTCAAAAAGTAGAGGTTAGTTTCCTCTAGCTTCGTGTAGCCCTCCTTTTGTCAACAAACCTTCAAAATAGCTGTGGATTTGATGACAACCTACCAAAATAGCAAGAACACTGTTAGATTTCATGGAAGCAGGAAGGAGAGCAACACGGAGAGAAGCAACACGCTTACACTCTCTATTCTTCTTCTTATTCATTTAGCACACACACATAGTGCATATACAACCTAAGGTCATAAAGACCATTCACACTAGAAGTAACACCGACTTATTTAATACACCTAACTAATCTAGCCAGACTAGCTGTGTCCAGCTCATGTCGATCAAACACACATGTACGAGCTTGATATTCTAACACTCCCCCTCAAGCTCAAGACAGCATATATACTCCAAGCAGCTGTCTAAAACCACAAAACTTATCTTTACCCAAGGACTTGGTAAAGATATCCACTACCTGTTCATCAGTCTTCACATGCATAAGATCAACTCGTCCTGCAAGAACCATCTCTCTGATGAAATGGTAGTGTACCTCAATGTGTTTTGTCCTGGCATGATAGACTGGATTCATAGCCAGGAGTACACTACTCAGATTGTCACATAGTAACGTCACTGGAGCATCTACCTGTATATCCAAATCAGCCATAAGCTTGAGCAGCCATGAAATCTCGCATGCTGCCAATGCAACACCCCTATACTCTGCCTCAGTACTTGACAAAGCAACCGTAGGCTGCTTCTTGCTGCTCCAGCTAATCATGCTGCTACCAAATCCAAATGCATATTCACTCGTAGATTTACGATCATATGAGCAACCTGCCCAATCTGCATCCGTGTATCCAGTCAATATCAAGGGCTTATCTCTGACATAGAACAGCCCATACTCTACAGTGGACTTAGCATATCTCATAATGCGTCTAACTGCATCCAAGTGCGGCTTTCTAGACTTCTGCATAAACTGGCTTATGATCCCTACAGCATAGCTCAAGTCAGGCCTAGTGATGGTCAAGTAAATCAAGCTGCCAACCATCTGCCTGTACATAGTCACATCCTCTACTTCAGCCCCAGTGTTCATGTCTAGCTTGACATTCTGATCAAGAGGTGTATCCAACGGTTTGCATTCAACCATGCCATACTTCTTCAGCATCTCTATGGCATAGTGCTTCTGCATCAGCCATAACCCATTGTCAGCTGGAATTACCTCAATGCCTAAGAAATACTTCAGTTCTCCCAGGTCTTTCATGTCAAATTCAGATTTCAGCATCTTCATTGCATGTTGTATGCCCAAGTCATCATCACCAGTGATTATCAAATCATCAACATATATGACCAGCACTACTAAACCACTGTCAGTCTTCTTTATAAATAGGCTATGATCAGCCCTACCAACAGCAAAACCCAATCTCTGCAAGTAGTTACTGATCCTAGCATGCCAAGCTCTCGGAGCCTGTTTCAGCCCGTATAATGCCTCTTTCAG
The DNA here is from genome assembly GCF_053477565.2 of Lygodium microphyllum. Taxonomy (NCBI): domain Eukaryota; kingdom Viridiplantae; phylum Streptophyta; class Polypodiopsida; order Schizaeales; family Lygodiaceae; genus Lygodium; species Lygodium microphyllum. The sequence goes on from NC_141154.1 coordinate 122,946,734, forward strand.
CTTGCATACATAGTGCTGAAAATCAGGGGGCACATACCCTTCCGGCTGAACCATATAGACATCCTCTGCTAGGTCACCGTTAAGAAATGCATTCTTAACATCCATCTGCTGCAATTTCCAGCCTTTAGCAGCAGCCAAGGCAATCACAGTGCGTATAGTTGCCATCTTGGCAACAGGGCTAAATGTTTCCTCATAATCAAGTCCATACTGTTGGGCATACCCCTTTGCAACCAGCCTGGCTTTGTATCTCTCCACACTGCCATTTGACTTGCATTTGATTTTGTAGACCCATTTGCAGCCAATGGTCTTTTTTCCTTCAAGCAGTGGTACTAAATCCCATGTTTTATTTTCAGCCAAGGCATTCATTTCTTCATCCATGGCTACACACCAATTCTCATCTTTCACTGCTTCAGCATATGTACTTGGTTCTTTGACCTCCATCACTTTTGTCATGTACGCATAATGCTTTGCAGAGTAGCCACTGTATGTCAACTTGTCAACAGGGTATCTGACCCTCTGCGAGTGTCTAAGCTGTGGTGCACTACTCGATTCACCTCTCTCATGAGGCGGAATGTACCTGTTCTGCCTTGTGCCAGGTGTATAGATAGTCGGAATACCAAGTTGGCTGTCTAAAGTATCACTAGACTCATAGCCCGAAGTCATTCTGCCAGGTGTCATCATACCAGATGCATCCTCAATAACTTTCTCTTTTCCTTTGCTATCCAAGACATCATGTCTCCCCCTCACTGACATACCCGTGTCAGTGGGGACGGTGAGCTCCTCAATCTCCCTGTCCATGGGGATACTGTCTGACTGATAGGTCCTGTCATAGCAGTGCTTTGCTGCAAATCAACTGTAGAGACATGAGTGGAAGGCATATCGGATGGCACTGCAACTGGTGATACATACCAAGAACCCATCTCATCAAAGATAACATCCCTGCTTACCAAAGTCTCCCTGGTAGAGGGATCATAGCATTTGTATGCCTTCTTCTCCTGCGAATATCCAATGAAAACACACTTATGTGCTTTGGGATCCAACTTCTTCCTTTTCTCATCTGGAATATGCACATAAGCAAGATAGCCAAAGACTTTCATGTGACTTACATCTGGTTTGTAGCCATACAACTTCTCAAACACTGTCATCTCATGAATACCTGTAGTGGGAGTCCTGTTCAAAATGTATACGGCTGTCATAATAGCCTCTTCCCAATAGTAAAGTGGCATATGCTTTTCATTCATCATAGCCCTAGTAGCTTCCATCAGAATTCTATTCTTCCTTTCAGCTACTCCGTTTTGCTGCGGAGTGTAGCGGCAGGTGAGCTGCCTAGAATGCCATTTTCAGCCAAGAAATCATCAAATTCATTTGATACATACTCCCCACCACTATCAGATCTCAAGCAAGAGATGTAGCATTCAAACTCCTTCTCAACCTGTGCTTTAAATTGCTGAAAAACAGCAAAGACCTCATCTTTTGTTTTCAATATGTAAAGCCAGGTATATCGACTGTAGTCGTCAATGAAGGATACATAATATCTAGAACCTCCCATAGATACATTATGAGCTGGCCCCCAAACATCAAAATGCACTAACTGCAATGGACGTGTACTTTGTCGTACATTCCTGATAAATGGCAATCGTGACTGCTTACCGAACTGGCAAGCCTCGCATACATGACCAATATCTGAATATTGGAACTTCGGTAACCCTGTAACCAGCTGTTTCTTTTGCATAATTTGCAGCCTTTGCAAATTGACATGCCCCACTCTCTTGTGCCATATTTCCAAATCCCTAACAGTGCCAGAACCATGGGCAAACATAGCTGAATTCAGCTCTGGCAAAGAAGCATCAAGAGTAAACATTCAGCCATTCCTATGACCACGAGCTATCAACTTGCAGCCATTTCCAAATTCTTCAATAAAGCAGCCATGCTTATTGAATCTAACCTGGAAGTTCTGCTCCGTCATCTGACCAACAGATAACAAGTTCTTCGTAATTGAAGGGACATGCAATACATCATGCAAATTTTTCTTTCTGCCATTATGGACCACAAGAGGCACTTTGCCTTTATGCTCAATGCTATGTTGCATGTCATCACCTGTGCATACATAGCCATGCTTTTCAGCCACCATATCCATGAACCAATCACCGTGAGGGGTCATGTGATTTGACACCCCTGAGTCAATATACCACACTGCATCATCAGATGATTTTTCAGCAGCCTTATCTTTGACATAGTGCATGGCAAACAGTCTATCACAGAGTCATCTGCCTGACTGGACGTAGCATAATGTCCATGCTGCTTGCCCTTCTGATTTCCCTGCTTCTTCCAGCAATCCTTTGCAATATGCCCATACTTTCCACAGTAGTGACAATCCTTATCTTTATTTGGATTGTCTGACTGACGCTGCTGCTGCCATGAGCCTCTGCCACCAGGAGTTAGATCTCCCCCTGCCTCGAAAGTTTCCACCACCTCTTGCATTTGATGACAGCTGATTGCTATTACTATAGGATGCATTCTGCTGGCCTCCTCTGCCAGATCCATAGCCTCTACCACGGCTACCACGACCACGCTGATTCGAATAAAAAACTGCATCCTTATTCTTTGAGTTGCTTGACCCTGTAGCTAAGCCAAGCTTCACCTCTTCATGAATCAATAATGCAACCAGCTCATTAAAATCAGGCATCTCAGCCCGCATAGATACTGAAGTGTCAAAAGACTTGTACTCCGGACCCAAGCCACTTAAGGTCACTGCAATCATATCCTCATCTTCTACCTGTGAGCCAACAGATGCCAGCTGATCTGCTATGGTTTTAACCTCTGTGACATAATCTTGTATGGATCTATTCTTCCTCTCCATGTTATTGAATTTCTACTTCAGTTATATCTTCCTTGCACTTGTAGTTGTGCCATAGTATTTGACCAATATATTCCATGCATCTGCTGGGGATTTACAGTTCATGATCTGCATCACCATAGCATCCGAAATACATAATGACAACCAATGCAAAACTCTGCGAGCTCTTTCCGTCCAAGCTCGATGCGCTCGTCTTTGATCAGCTGTAGGATTCCTATTTGGAACTTCAGGTTCAGCCTCAACACCTGTCACTAAGTCCCAGTATCCTTTGCCTATCAGAAAGTTCTCCATGAGGAACTTCCATATTGCATAATTGTTGCTATCAAGCTTTTTTCCCACAATCTGGGTTACATTATCAGTTCTATCAGCATTTGCCATGTTGCAGACCTTGCCTGACTACCTGCAAACCAAGATCTTCTTAACAGTTCAACTTCAGCCCAACTTCAGCCCGGAACTGTTTATGACAGTTTTTTGCAATTAATTGCAGTAAAAAACCAGGGTATTTCAGCCCACTAACAGTCCAAAACAACTCACACCAAGTGGCTTAACCTGTGAGTAAAGCAGTCAATGCAAATACTATGTATTCACTTCGGTTTGAACTCCTGCAACCTCACTGCCAGGGTACATATATGCAGTCTGAAAACTGTAATTCTGTGAGTGATCAGTAGTGATTTCAAGCCCAAAACTGAGTAGTATACATGGCATACATATCCCAAACCTTCATAGACATCTGCTAGTACATGTAGCAAGCCGAGCATAACCAATGGGGCACAAATCAGTGCATAGATAGCAAGTATAAGTATCAAGCCTTCTACTTACAAATTGCAGTTAGCAACTTCTCAGTAAACCACAGTCAATCCAGCTCCAAAAACAGCCTCAAATCATGTTAGACATTCACTTTGAAGTTTTAGGTTCAATACATGAGCATTCGGGTAATTATAGGCATCATGTCTTCATGAATCCAATTTATATATTGCATTTACTGCTTGCAACCACTGAGACAATGTCACTACAGTAATCACCAGCCTTAGACTTCAACTTCCATGATCCCTTGATGCTCAACCCAATCCATAAACCTCCAGCATACATATCCCATGTAATACATATGGTAGATCCCAGCCAAGTGTCAAGTAATGCTTCAGTGAAAGCTAATGCTTGCTGCCCACTGTTCTGAGACAAGTTTCCAGCCTGTTTACACTTCCAAATCTGAGTATTTTCTTCAAGGAACTTCAGCTCAAAGTCTTGAGAACTGATACTTATGTCTTCTAGAATGCTCCTAGGCTCTAGTGAGGTCCATAAAGCATGTCAGAGAGCTTCAAGGCTCTTCCAAAGTATTGCATATGCTGTATATACACTGTATACAGCAGTTCAGCCTTCTATTCCAGGTCTGTGTACTCTGATTTTAGCTCATAAGAGAGCTCCAACACAAGCAATGACTTCTTGTAACCCTGAACTACTTTCCAATGTCTGCTCACTAGCATTTGATGACCTCTTGTACAGTGCTCATGTCAATTTTGCTTCAGCAGAAGCCATGCCTTCAACAGGCGCAAACACGCAGGCTGGGCAGATCTGTGCTGCTGCACATCTTGCTCATTACTATGATAATGATGCACTCACTGGTGCTCAATCAGTCCTTGGAAGAATCCTCAGCAAGCCACAACCCTGCTTCAAGCAATGAGACTCCAATGCTTTATAGTACATACCTCTGTGTGACCAGTGATGGAAATGACAGTCAGTCCTCTTCTTTTTCCAGCTCTTCAGTTCACTCTTCAAGTCTTCTTCTTGAGTGCATTCCACCAGTGAGCCCATTCATGGCTCTGATACCATGTTAGATTTCATGGAAGCAGGAAGGAGAGCAACACGGAGAGAAGCAACATGCTTACACTCTCTATTCTTCTTCTTATTCATTTAGCACACACACATAGTGCATATACAACCTAAGGTCATAAAGACCATTCACACTAGAAGTAACACCGACTTATTTAATACACCTAACTAATCTAGCCAGACTAGCTGTGTCCGGTCAAACACACATGTACGAACTTGATATTCTAACAAACACCACTATTCTTTTGCCAAGAATGTCCATAATGTCTTCAGCTATAGCCATAGTTACATGTAGAATACTTAACACATCAACCAAAATTTGGAGCTCCAATTACCTATCCTAACTACAAACACCATATCCATAGCTTGAAAATGACTTACTAGTTGGATCCCCTAAGCTTTGATGTCGATGTAAAGAAAGCATGCTCTAGTTGAATTGAACTAACAATGAATGCCTAGAAAACAAGGAATGTAACAAGAAATGCTAAATTGTCATTAATCTAAGCATCATGGAATTCATGGATGTTGCAAGTACAAAGAAGAAGATGACAAAAAATGTAACAACTAATCCTAATCCTAAACCTAAACTGAGCATCCTTCTTCAATTCTTGAAAAATGTGTCAAAGGTTATTTACAATGGCACCTCATGCCCCTTTTATACTAATATCCCTAAGCCTCCAAATTTAATAGTTCTTTCTACATTATAGAGTGGTCCAGAAAGCAACTATCCATGTAATGTGTGGATCCTAATGGCATGTGTTTTTGGTAGTCCATCAATAGGAAATGAAGGTAACTTCCATTTGGAACCCCTTGAAATAACCGAACTCTATAACCTCAAATATCTTGAGTGTATCTCGCAAGGAAAGCAGAGATTGATTTATTACTATGGTCTTCTATCAGCATTTTCTAGTGTGACATCTTGAGGTGATTGCTTTGTTATCATCCCTCAAATTGAAGTGAACCATTGTTGCACTTGGTTCAAAGAGAGTGAGAAAAAAGGGGAAGCATTATGCATCAATCCCCCTACCCATAAGGTATAATCTCGATTCTAGTTTCCTAAAACAATTAGTTGGGATATAATACAACACGCTAGGATGGTCAACATTCAATCCTTTCTAATTTGTCTTGATCAACCATTTTGATTTTTCTATGGGATCCTCTTTGCTAATCATGACCACCTCATCGTAGTAGGAAATATTTGTTGAGGATCTAATCACCCACTTCGCTCAAGGAGTAGTTTTAGTTTTCTAACTATCTTAATGTATTTTAGTTAGGTATATAAAGTCATCTTCATTAATTAGCCCATCAAAGAATGTTCCTTCACATAACTTTAAGCACAAACATGAATACAAGGAAAACTAGTCATTAAAAAAAACTTATTGAAATTTATTGTCTTTATTCTTATTATAATAATTATTATAGTCCATGTTAGGACTCCACCTAAAGGTAAAAAGAAAAACCACCAAATCTACATTGGGGCCTTTGGATAGATTCATCTTGGACTTATAGGGGTTAAGCTAGTCCTAATTTTTCTAAGGAATTATAGACCCTAGCTCCTTGATACCTCCTAGCTAAATGACAAGTCCATATGGAGAGAGCTCTAACATCTAATGCCAATGTTAGCATCTGGAGCAATAATTCGCACCTTGGTGAAGAGCTAGCACAACTAACCTTGGGAGAGTTCTAGTACACATCTAAGAGTTAAACTATGCTAGATAACTTGTTTTTTAGAATCCATAAATAATTCAAACATTCCTTTCAATGAGACAAGTCATGTGATAAGTATACTTGTGCATAAGTGTTCTTCCACGCTCTTAGCCTACAAGCATAGATTCCACATATCTTAAGTTGTGATTTTGATCTTTATTCTCAAACTTTATTGATGAGTCACCTTTTGTTGGTCTATTTCATCCCAAATCTAAGTAACAAGAATGAGATGATACTTTTATTTCAAGCATTGAAGAGGTTCTTTCTTCAAAAGATCCAAGTATAACTAAGTTATCTTTTGGTTTCAATAACATCAATATGATTTTCTAGATAATTTTCTAGCATAGAGTTTATGTTTTCCATAACCCTTACTAGCTTGAGAGGTCCATATCTCTCTATTAGTTAATGTTATGAGATAATTAGGATAGTACTTAACCATTATCCCTAGTTATCTTAACTTTCTCGAGTTTTTTAATCACATAAAGATTTCTTTTCAAAATATGAAAATTGAATTTGATTTTCTTTTGATAAATTTTCTTAATCAATCATTTCATCATTGCAATATAAGCATCCCATTGTTTAGAAAGTTCTAAGCATGGACTAGGTACCATTTGGAAGAGATTAGTTCTATTGGGATTTCCCTCCTAAGAACCTATGTTTTGATTCATCTAATTGACTCTAAGGGTGTCCATAAGAACCCTAGAACTCAAGTAGTTGCATTCTATATTATTATCATTTTTGAACATACATTTTTTGAAATATCAAATTTTACTTTGTAAAATATAAAGACACCTGGACTTCAGTTGGTGTAATAGGAAGATAGTTTGCACATGCTACTTCTCGTCTAGCTTTTATGTTCCTTCATTTAAGGACCATCTTGTGCACATCAATTCTTCCATCACATTCCTCACCCTGCTTCTTCTTTAGGTCTTTATTGATCCTTGTATGACTTATGCATCCTCGATTCAAGGCTTGTTAAGGCAAAATGATAAATTCTAAGGGAGCATAGAGTTTGGTTGAGTGCAAAGAAAGTCCCAACTTGTGAGGAATGTTAACCATAAAACAGAAAAGATGCATAATGAGTAAACCAATCCACAAACATATGCAAAGGTAGCAAGAGAAAAGACAAGTGCAAATCAAGAAAAAGGTGCAAGACCTGCAATAATTTCTAGTCAATATCCACAATCATACAGTTAATGCTAATTTTATTTTGAGCCAAGTGTAGCATTTTTTCAATCTGTAACAATTTCTACCAAGAAGTAAGACCTAAAATTCGGCAAGGGTATGGGCACTAGCTTTCATTCACTTTTGTAATGATTGGTGTATTCTAAATATGTATGCATGAATCACGAATACTAATCTAGAGCTAAATAGGAAAGACATGTGTCTACTAAGTTAAGTGAAAGGCTAAACCCAAAGACTGTGGATAAAAGCTAGAAAGTGAATGGATAAGTTCATACTTATGATGGGTAAACTTGAGAGTATTCTTCTCCTTCTTACTTCTACTCTATCTTCTTGTGCTTCATCTTGAGAGTAAGGGAGAGTGAGGGACTTGGAGGGTGAAGCTTCTCTCTTGCTACATGTTCTTCTTTTATTTCCCTTTTTCAATGAAAGGCAGATTGGAGGAGAGGTTGAGTTGCTTCTTATCTTCTTTGTGTTTCCTCTTGCAGATCAAGCACTTTTGGATCAGATAGCAATGGAGTAGAGAAGGAGGATAAAAAACAACCACATGAGTCATAGACCCACCATTGAGCTTTCACTTTGCAGTATTGAGGACAATGTAAGACAATGAGTTCAGTACACTCTTGTTGATTTATTAATTCTATCTTTCATGTGGTTGGGAGAAGGATGACGGATAGATTGTGAGTGTGAGAGATGTACTAGCTATGTCATAGATAGCCATTACCAATGAGGGTGAATCACTTGAAATAATAGTCATTCCATCAGGTTTGATAGTTGAGCTTGCAAAAGCTTTGACATTTTGGTTCCATTGCCAAGACCCGATGGAGAACTTGATATAGTATTCATTCTCTTCATCATACATTGGAATAAAAGCATGATCCCAAATATAATAGGAGCATGTACTCCAAAACAAATTAGGAGTGGTTTTGAAATGGATGTAAGAGAGGATAGGATGGATAGAAGAGCATGAGAGATTAGATGTGAAATTTTGATTTAAACTAGATTAGGGAGTTAAAGTGACCACAAAAATGAACTAATAAAGACCATTAAAAAACCTAACATTTTGGTCTCTATTTTTCTTATTGTAGGAAAGATAATGGTCCTATTTGTGAGCCCAACGTAGGGGGTTTGAGTTGTGAAATCCAATTGAGAATTCTTCTCACATCAATTGTCTATCATGATCATGATTGTTGATTGGCTATCATAGGGTGTGAAGCATCATGGGAGCCAAGTTATTGTACAAGTCAAGCTTGTCAAGGTTACGATGTAACGTCCTTTAGGCCTTACCCGAGGGGTCCACTAGGCTTTACCATATGGTACCACATGAGTGTAAGGGAGGGGGTTATTTAAGGGAAGGAAGGTACATTTTATAAGGTAAGGTCCCATAAACAGGGGGTAGATAAGGGGCATTTTCATATATTTCTTGCACGCAGGTGATGTCTCCTTATTACTACTGGTGAATCCCCCATAAGGCCTTTACTGCAATTGAACTATGAATTGAAGTCAAGCCAAGGGGCCTAAGACATAACACTTAAAATCCTTAGGCACCACAAAATAAACTAAACAAGCACAAGTATAGATGAGAAGCCTTGAGCATTAATGCTCAATCAAGCAAGATGAATGGTTCTTATTTTATTTTACTTTTAGTGGTCTTGGCCAAATGACCCAACTAAGGCTTAGCCTTTATAGAGCATGGAAATTTTAGCTGAGATGGCTTTCAATTAAGCCAAAGGCTTATTTATATTAAGCCCATGCCTTGTGCTAGGCAAATTGACCAAATAGATGCTTTGTTCTTGAGGCTCATTCATGCCATAACTCTTGTGCCATAAATGAGCTATAGGGACATTTCATGTGAGCTCAACTCATGAAGAAAGATAGTTGTAAGAAACCTTTTAGGTGATAAATTGCTCATTTAGACATGTATGATTAGAAGTCTCTCCTAGTTCTCAACCTTGTCAAGAAGATGATGATTGAGTGTTCCATGGTGTATCCATATATCTAATTACAAAAATCCAAGATGGAACACTTTGAATTTGAGGCTACATGGACTCTTGAGAGGTGATACATGAACTCCCTAAGATATATGAGACTAAGTTAGAAATCTAGATATCAAAATTTCTAGTACCATAAAAACATGAGAAGAGAAAGTGACATTTGGAGTGTTTTTTTTAGAGCCTAAATCATTGATGGTGATTTGATTGTCAAAAAACATTCAAGCTTGGTCATATGTCACATACTAAGGGCATTTTTGTGCCACCACTCGTAACATGAGTGCTCAAGCCATGTGCTTGCACTTGGAAAACCCTTTGCCAAATACATCCATGTGTTTTCTTGGAAGGTACTTGAACCTACATGAGGCACTCTTTGCTAAATACATCCATGTGATGCTTGGGAGGCACTTGAACTTATGCGAGGTACCTTGTTGAGAGTTCATCAAGAGGGATGTGATTGGGAAAATGCAGTGCTGTATAAGGCTGAAGAGGCAACAACCTCATTGACAAAACTATGCAAGACACTCCCTAACTCATCCAGGATACTCCTTAGGGTATTAAAAATTTAAGGGCATGCACCTGGGAAACATAAATACCTAAGATCCTAGGCATGAGTGGAACATCATGTTAGAATTACATAAGCAACCTAGCTAGACCCAAGAGCATCAAATCTTTATATTGTCAAGCTTGCTCTAATTAGAGAAACCTAAGAGTTTTCTAGTGGAAAAACTAGATCCTTGTGAAATTTACCCTATATTCCATTGAATCTTGGCCTCATGTTATTTAATAGCACCTTCTTGTGCATGAAACCTAGGGAAGCATAGCTAGCCATCACACAAGGAATCCAAGGTTCTCTAGCAAGTATCCAATGGTTAGCAAGAGAAACTAGAATTACAAGGCCATTGAGATATTTGGGATAGAGGACCTAGAAGTTCTAGAAAGTGTGGACTAGAATAGGAACAAGCCAAGGGCTATAGGATATAAGACAAATTATAGGAAGATAAATTGTGTCTCAAATTCAAGGGCTCAAAAAGAAATCCCACAACCCAAAAGGAAATCTCTTGAACCATAGGTAGACTTAGATAATATCATTCTACATGCACACATACACTCCATAGTAGTCAACTTGTGGTGCTTTCTACAAAGCATAGACAAGGATAGAAAGAGAGTTTTAGGACTAAAGGATTGTTATCATAATCCATGTGACCTAGAGCAAACAACAAATATATTTGAAGAAATGAGCACTATGGAGGATATTTAAATTGTTAGAGAGAGAGAGGGGGGGGATTCATGCCTCTTTCCCCTTAAGGAAACATGCCATGCCTAGTAGCAAAGAAACAAAATATCATTGACACAAATCCAAAATGTCTAGGGAAAGAGATGCATAAACCTTACATAAGACTTATAGACCCACACAAGACTAACTAGAAAATCCAACAACCTTGACACAAGTGACCCTAATATGTATTGAGAGATAGGCATGCGAACCCAATGTATTAAAGGGTGGATAAGGGATATATGAGTGTGAATGGACTGGAGGGTAGGGGAATCCCTAACCCTAGCCATTCGAAGGCTATTTAAATAGCCTAGAGGTCACTCTCAAATGTTGAGAGAGTGTGCCAATTGTACTTGTAAACAACTCATTAAAAGATCTTCTTCTTGTACTTGAGCTCTCTCTCCCTCTTGTGTAAACCTTCTCATGCTACCACTCTGATATTTCAACATGGTATCAAATCCATCTCTGATCCATTGAGCTTCCCACAATCACATCTTAGCTTAAGTTCACAAGAGACTTCCATGTCTTTAACCTATCCTTATTTCCACCATAGCTAGTTCAATCCTACTTCCATTGGAGGAGTTGATGTGAGAAAAGGAGGCCATATCTTCTCATGATTCCTTCTGGAGACTTTTTCCTCAACTCATGGTGCAACATCGTGGTACCTCAAACCTTGACATTAGGAAACCAAGAGGGCAACATTGTTGAATATGTAGATTTGGCGTAGTTTTTGATAGCATGGAAATTTGTAGCTACTCACAATCTACATAGGGCATTAATGGAGGTGACTACTATGGCATTTTCATAGCCCCCCAAGAGGGCTATCTACACCTAAAAGGGCTTAGAGAAATTCCTTCTCTATTGCTCATACCAAGCAAAAACCCGACTGTGGTTTTTTATGGAAGCCATACCCAAAGCTTCAAAGTTGGTTTTTTTTTTTTTTGAGTTTTCTACTCATCACTGAAGTCTCCAATTAAGATTTTGTGGTGTTTATTGTAGGATTGAAAGCACTAAACTTAGAGCATCTTCAACCAAATTTGACCCTTGAAACTAGTTACAATCGAGTTAATGTCAAGTGCTTCACCTATGCTTGTTGGCAATAAGTGCTTCTTAGCACTAATAATAAATTTGTCTATCAATTTTTGTTACTTTTTTTTAGAAATTTAAAAAGTTTTAGACCTTAAGCATGCTTGAAAAGCTTTATGGGGCTAGAAAAAACTCTTAATTTTTTCTCAAGATTGAAAATTTTTAGCTTGAAGTATAAGTAAGGAGAAGATTAGTAAGTTCATCTCTCACATGAAGGGGCTCATGACACAATTATCCTCAATTAAAGCTCCAATTCATGATGAAGATGCTATTGCAATTCTCTTGAAAGTTGTAAAGAAGGTGTTCCCAACCCTTGTAACTACTCTTACAAATATCCTTAATCCAACCTTGGAAAGCACAATCAGATCTTATTTGGATGAGGAGAAAAGAAATCAGAAAGAAGGCAACACTAGGTAGGCATCTACTTCAACAGCTTGTGAGCAACTTTTGGTTCATACCATTTCCACTAAATGATCATTTTGCAATAAAAAAGAAAATATTGTAAGCAATTATTGGAAAAAATATCTTAACAAGATGAAGTGCAATAAATGTAAGAAGACAAGGCATATCACTAGTAATTGCCCTACCACACTTGAAGTACCAAAAGAATTAGAGGCTAACTTTTTCTCCACAACATCTGATGATCGACTCTTCTAAATCTATAAATGCTCTATATATAAGCACTCTTATAGCTTGATTTGTAAAGGGATCCCATTTTTTTGAGGGGGAAACATTAACATGTCTTGTAGTCCAATGCCACTTTGGCATTGGGGAGGGTTGTTGAGAGATAGGCATGTGAACCTAATCTATTCAAGGGTGGATAAGGGTAGATGAGTGTGAATGGACTAGAGGGCAAGGGAAATCCTAAACCTAGCCATCTAGAGGATATTTAAACAATGTCAAGGATCACTCTCAAATGTTGAGAGATTGTACCAGTTGTACTTGTGAACAACTCATTAAGGAATATCTTCTTCTTCTACTTGAGTTCTCTCTCCCTCTCATGCATACCTTCTCATGTTGTCACTCTATTCTTTCAACAATATGTACTACCTTGGCTTATTAAGAGGGAAGACTACTTGCCTCATCCTTGCATCCTAAGATGCAAGACTAAGTAAATCTAATAATACCTAATAGACATCCTATTAACATCGATGCAAAGAAAGCAAAAGAAAATAAAAAATATGTTGGACAAAGCGAAAAAAGGTGGCCCAATGGAAAAACATGAGAAAAAGGGCCAAAAGTATAAGAAGCAAATTTAAAAGTCTAGGGCAAGTGCAAAATGGGAAAGGCACATCTTAAATATAACAATGCATCCTAAATCTTTGTAAAAGAGTACCAGGTTACCTCCCATGCAATTTGTAAATGTAGATGGGCATGGGTGAAGGAACAATGCAAATAGGAAGGAAATAGGGAAAGGGACCTAGGCTAAAATCAATGGTCATGTAAAAAAGGGATGCACGCCCAAAGAGGAGTAGGGCATGTATAAAAAGGTAAAAAGTGAATGGAGAAGCTCATTCTTGTGTATGACCAAAACTAGCTCTCTTCTTCTTCTTCTTCTTCTTCTTCTTCTTCTTCTTCTTCTTCTTCTTGAGAGAGGAAGTGTGAGGGAGTTAGTGTGTGAGGGCGAGGGACCGTGGTGGAGAAGCTCTCCATCTTCTCCTCTCTTTTTCTCTTTTCTTCTCTTGCCTTGCACAAAGCAATGGAGCTTGGAGCTTGAGGATCAAGCTTGCTTGAGCTTGCACCTTGAATCGTGGAACTACTAGAGAGCTTATGGAAGGAGGCAACTCAATTGAGCATGAAGGTAAGCTCACTACAGTCGTAGGTGTGAGAGTGTGCACGGCTATATGAGAGGTAGCCATTGCACTTGGCTTGAAATGATTGAAACAATAAGTAGTCCATGGGTCTTGGTGGTTGAGCGAGAGCTACCATAGCTCCACTCCATTACTCCACCCATAGGGGAGACTAAAAACCACTCAAGGCTGAGGACATGGAACATGCAAGTACATAATGCAACTTCTTGAATGAATGTTGCTACTGGGACAATTGATAACTAGGGGACTATTCAATTATTTGCTATTCTACTGAAAACCTTTTGTCAAGAGAGCTCACTCAAGTCAAGGGCACATGAACCACCTGGTAATTGGAATTGCTAGCAAGCCTTATGCACATCAAGCAAGATTGTGGAGGGCCACACTCAAATCCTTACATATTGGGATAAGCTCTACTAGGAGCCTTGCAACTATTTACATACAAACAAATAGTTTGAAAGTCCTAGGCTAGAATTGCACTTACAATGTGCACATGAATGCATTTCATTGAATTAACTAGTCACAATATGGCCTAGCTAGGTTGCACTACATTGAAGACTACCCAGCTAAAACCAAGGTAGTGGGCATAAAATTGAGGACAACAACCACAACATACAATGTTGAAAATTGTTTATGCATAACACAACATTTATAAAAAAAAGTGGAAAGCTTTATTCAACACGACTTGCGCTTGATTCAACACGACACGCATGCATGCACGCACACACATGCGCATCTGCACCCGCACATGCACACAAACACGCACATGCACACACACATGCACATGCACATGCACACACACATGCACATGCACACGCACACACTCACGCATGCACGCGCACGCACACGCACACGCACACGCACACGCACACGCACACGCACACGCACACGCACACGCACACGCACACGCACACACACACACACACACACACACACACACACACACACACACACACACACACACACACACACACACACACACACACACACACACACACACACACACACACACACACATTTATCATAAGACTTGAGGAGAAAGAAACTACAAACATCACATGTCTTACAATAGGAAACATTGCAACAAGCACACGAGAAAAACAATGATGATTGCATTAGATGAAACAAATAAAGAAACACAAGAACTAGACTTACAAAATAATAATGAGAGAACAACAAGTTGCACCTAACATAATAGACACAAGAGGGACTACACATCATGATTGCCAATAAATTTCTTCTTCCAAACAATGATTATTTGTGTAATGAGTCCACCAACTACATAAGCATTTCTTTTTACAGTGTAGAAAGGGTTGTGGAGGTTCCCCTTTAGTGGGCCTATTGCAAGGATTGGGAAATTTTCTTTCAATAATATACAACAAGAGATGGAGAGAACATGTATGGGTTGAGAGTAGGATCTTGTAACAATTCAAAAAATGAGAAAAGAAGAGTGTTCTTTGTTTATACCTACTACATGCATTATTAAACATTCACATTCTTCTATGTGTGTGTGTGTGTGTGTGTGTGTGTGTGTGTGTGTGTGTGTGTGTGTGTGTGTGTGTGTGTGTGTGTGTGTGTGTGTGTGTGTGTGTGTGTGTGTGTGTGTGTGTGTGTGTGTGTGTGTGTGTGTGTGTGTGTGTGTGTGTGTGTGTGTGTGTGTGTGTGTGTGTGTGTGTGTGTGTGTGTGTGTGTGTGTGTGTGTGTGTGTGTGTGTGTGTGTGTGTGTGTGTGTGTGTGTGTGTGTGTGTGTGTGTGTGTGTGTGTGTGTGTGTGTGTGTGTGTGTGTGTGTGTGTGTGTGTGTGTGTGTGTGTGTGTGTGTGTGTGTGTGTGTGTGTGTTAGAGCATCATTTTTTAGAAGGTTCTGAATAGCCAAAGGGCCATAGGGTGGCATTATTTTCCAATTCCAAGATCAACAATGGATGCTAAAAGATCAACTAAACAAGGGTGGGTATTCAAGTAGATCATTGACTTGATGAACATGCTTTGCAAAGAAAGGGAGGTGTGATGATGAGATGATCTACAGCTACAACATTGCCATATCTTTGAGAGGTATGTTGCCAACATTAGTGTGGTTTACATCATTCTCACAAAGAAAGCCCAAGGACTAGGCCTGCATAAGACAAAGCAAAAAGATTACCAACTTGATTGATACTTTGAAGAGCCAAATATCAATGGTGCCATCTTGCTTCTATGTATAGTTAAGGTCTTCACGTAATTTGAAAGTCTATGATTGAGATTTTGTAATAAAAATTGAAGTCAAAGTTAGTTCAAAACAACATTTACACACCCACAAACATTATGATAAATGTGTAGATATTTGTTTTTAGAGATAGGAGTGTTTAAGATAGAGAAAGAGGCAAAACTAATTTACATGGTGAAAGCATTTATGATACAAAAGTGTAAGTCACATGTCACATAGATATTTTACTTATTCTTTAAAAATTATGATTCATGTACTAATTTAGTGAAATGCCAATTGAGGACCTTTGTGGATGTAGCATGTGGTTACATACTTGAAAAAAAATGAATGCTCATGGTTGTGTGGAAGTTTTCAAGTTATATGTCATGTTTACCTTTTTATATGGAATTGTGATGCTCATTGAACACCTTGGTGCATTATGATCTCATTGGTAATGGTTTATGACAACACCTTTTTTTACGAGATTATGTATATACTTTGTAGTAATTTAGCCATGGTGCTCTAATGACTTTAACTTTTAGAGTTTGGCTTTGGCGTATGGTGTTTAAATGATTCATGTTGAATAAGAAATTAATGGGCTAGAGGTACTCTTTCTCTTGAGTAAAGATTTTTCAGAGATGATCAACGGACTTTTGATACACATAGGATCATAGATGTTATTGAAGCCTAAATCTTTGTCCTGTTTCTTGATATCAAAGTAGCTTTTAGCATTTCATGGGTTTGAGACCTACATAGAGTATAGCATGTCATCTTTTCCTTTTTACAAATGGAAAAAGAAGATACTATGAGGCCAAAGAGGTCTTGAAAGAGAAGTTTGTTTTTTTATGTCACCTCAAGGTTTCTTGGATGCTTGTGTACCTTATTGACTTTTCATCTACATGTGCTAAGCATCAGGGCATAAAATTTAGGCTAGTGTTCTTGGTTGCCCATGGTTCAATTACATATTTGTGATTGTGGCACTTATTAAAATAGTACATTGGATGCTACATGGGCTGTGATTTAGATGCTCTAGTGAATTGTGTGGTTGGGAGAGGTAGAATTGTGATAGACTTTCAGGTGACTTTTCCTATTGACATTGTAACTAGATGCCAAGATCAAGATCTAGTGAATCAATTGAGAGAGAGAGAGAGAGAGAGAGAGAGAGAGAGAGAGAGAGAGAGAGAGAGAGAGAGAGAGAGAGAGAGAGAGAGAGAGAGAGAGAGAGAGAGAGAGAGAGAGAGAGAGAGAGAGAGAGAGAGAGAGAGAACATACGATTGAAGGTGAGCTTAGAAGATTATTCTTGTGGCTTGTGATTGCATGATTTAGAAACCATACAGACATCTATAAAGAAATAGAGAGAATCCCCTTGAATAGAGAGGTTGGAAACATCTTTTTTTTTTAAGTAGAGAGTCATGCTACCAATCTTGTGTGGTTATGCCATCAAAACTTTTGTTATGATAAGAGGAAGCTTGCAAAGAAGAGCAATACTATTAGAATCTTTCCACCATTCGAAGGGCAATAGAGGCACAGAGAAGTTGCTCCATTTTTATTAGATTAGAAGAATGTTGTATCCTTGAGCCTTGAGTTCTGATTGTTGGTCTTGTATGATTAAGGAATCAAGTCATTTGATCCTAGGCACTATGTCACTAAATCTTACCAACATTCCTTAATATTATCAACTATAAGCCCTAGCAGCTGAGCACGTGTCATGGTTCCTAATGCCCCTATTAAGGTCTTATGAGTGATTTCAATGTCAAAAGACTGACCAATCTGTGTTAACCAAGACTTATGGAACAAAACTTGAAACTTCAAATTTTTTAATTATCAACTTTTTGATGAGGGTGGAAACTAGACAGAGGCCTATGAGAGATAATTAAACCAAAGGAACTTGAAGGCAGACCTCCCACATCAAGAAATGAATACAAAACTAGGGAAAATGCATACAAAATTAATCTCAAAACTAGAAAGAAACCACAAATCTCACTCTTAACAACAAAAAAATTCCTCATCTTCATCATCATCTTCATTAGATATGTCCATCTCCATTGCACAATAGGAAAAGAGGAAAGGGAAAAGAGAAATTGTTGCATATACACCATAAAGGGAGAATGTGGGAACCTTGATACCATTTATTTATGATGGAGGTGGTCCCCTCATGTGTAAGGGTGTATTTTAATGATTTTGTAATCATGGGATTATTATTTTCTTTTCAAAAAATGGATATGTGATATAGGCATGGATATTTGTGTGCCCTATTTTTATGCTTCTTTGGGTGTCGTAATTCCCTCCCACATTGAAACGTGAAGCATTCTTGCGAACCTTGTCAAAGAAGAACCATTATCTAATACAACACACTTCCAAATTGTTAGTAAAACAACTTTGATAATAATGACGACGAGTCCTAGCCATGGTGGTGTATAGGGACTTCAAAACCATGACAACTAGAGTAAGGGAACTCCTACCTCTTATTACTCTCCCATAGTGAAAACCTTGCATACTCTCCAAAAGATAGGGTTTTGTCTTTCACAAGGGATCACAAGAATAACTTCTCCATCCTAATATGGAAAGAAAAATTATTCTCTCAATCATGTAGCTCCAAAGGCACTTCATCAAGAGGAAGCCCTCACTTGTGTAGCAGAAAGAGGAGAGCATATAAATATGCCCTTTTGAAAGTTTTTTTTTTAAAAGCATGTGTTTAAGATCTAAGTCTTACCTTTAATTTTGTGTTTTCTTGTTGTGTTTTTCAAAGTGTTGCTAAGGGAGGACTATTCAGATATACAATTTGAAGAGGAGAAAAGAGATTAGAAGACATGGGAAAATGGTGGTGTTAAGATCCTAGGGTCAAGGGGAGAGGTAATTGAAGAGGAAGGGTTAAGAGTTCCACTCTATTGTAGTTTTCTTTAGTTCTATAAGTGAAGGAAATCGATTATGGAAACAACCATTACTTAAATGGTATACCTTTATTTATTCACTTCTTATGTTTTTAATTTCTTTACATTTTATAGTGATTTATTGAATTAGATGTTTATGTTTTATTATCATCTATACTACTTGCAAGTTTGGGAGGCATCGAAGCACCAGAGAGCCCCCAAACTTGTAGCTCTTGAGCTGAACCAACTTTGAATTGGTTTAGCGATGGGAAAGGTGAATGTGATGGGTGGTGGAAATGTGACTCATGATTGATCATGATTTCTCTCTCTTGGCTGACTCTTTCCTCATCTCTCTCTATGTTACTCTCTATCACAACAGCAGGGGAGCACCAAGAGCAACAGGGGAAAAGGGAGGACAACAATAGCAGAACATGTGACTCACTCTCACTCTCACACACACACACACACTCTCTCTCTCTCTCTCTCTCTCTCTCTCTCTCTCTCTCTCTCTCTCTCTCTCTCTCTCTCTCTCTCTCTCTCTCTCTCTCTCTCTCTCTCTCTCTCTCTCTCTCTATGCCGCCTACGGGCCACTCACCTAGGACCCCACCTCCAGGCACCCACCAAGAGAGAGTGTCAGGCTGCCTTCCCCTTGAGCAATGGGCAAGGGTGGGGAGAAAGTAGGGCAAGGCATAGGGCCACCATCTTCATCAAGCAGGATCACTGCAAGGTGGTTGGGCCATCGTTGTAGGGCCATAAGGGCCTAGGACTGCTAGGGATGATGGCATCAATTTTCCGTCACCACACAAAGGTCACCGCCATCAAGCCGTTGTAGTTGTCATCGTCATAGTCACGACCCCAATTGCTTTCATGGGTCATCGTAGTTGTGGGCCACTATCATGGGTTGAGAGAGAGAGAGAGAGAGAGAGAGAGAGAGAGTGTGTGTGTGTGTGTGTGTGTGTGTGTGTGTGAGGTGAGAGAGAGGTGGAGAGAGAGAGAGAGAGAGAGAGAGTGTGTGTGTGTGTGTGTGTGTGTGAGGTGGAGAGAGAGAGAGTGTGTGTGTGTGTGTGCGAGAGTGAGGTGACAGAGAGAGGGAGAGAGAGTGTATGTGTGTGGGCATGTGTGTGAGAGGGGGTGGTGAGAGGTTGGAGAGAGAGGGAGAGGGGTTAGTGAGAGAGGGAGAGAGTGTGTGAAGTGGAGAGAGAGAGAGGGTGTGTGTGAGAGAGGGGGTGGTGAGAGGTTAGAGAGAGAGGGAGAAGGGTTATTAAGAAAGAGAGAGACTGTGTGTATATGAGGTGGAGAGAGAGAGGGGGAGGTTGGTGAGAGAGAGAGGGTGTGTGTGTGTGAGGTGGTGAGAGGGGGTGGTGAGAGATTAGAGGGAGAGGGAGAGAGGTTGGTTAGAGAGAGAGAGGTTAGGTTAGTTGGAGAGAGAGTGGGAGTAATTAGCGAGAGAGAGAGAGAGAGTGTGTGTGTGTGTGTGTGTGAGGTGGAGAGAGAGTGAGGGGGAGGCTGGTGAGAGATAGAGGGAGAGAGTGTGTGTGTGAGGTAGTGAGAGGGAGAAAGGGAGTGCTAAGAGGTTAGAGAGGGAGAGGGAGAGAGGTTGGTTAGAGAGAGAGAGAGAGAGAAAGAGAAGTTTATTAGAGAGAGAGAGAGGGTTGGTTAGGAAGAGAGAGAGAGTGGGTGAGGTTTATTATTTATTTACATTGGTTAATCTTTGGATTATTGCTTTATTTAATCTTTAGTTTATTTCTTGGTACAATTTAATTTATTGATGTTCTAGTTGCATATTTGTAAGTAGATGGGTTTTGCTTGCGAGGATTGCTCTTTTGGGCAATTTTTGATAACTATTATCCAGGTTGGTGGTCTCTCTCTCTCTCTCTTCTAGGTTTTAAATTTTTTTTGTTCTATTTATTGGTTTATTTGTTGCTAGTTTCGAGAAAGAGAGAGAGAGAGAGAGAGAGAGAGAGAGAGAGAGAGAGAGAGAGAGAGAGAGAGAGAGAGAGAATGTTAGTTATGTTTGTTTGTTTGTTAGTTAAGTAGGGGGGAGAGAGAGAGAGAGAGAGAGAGAGAGATAGTAAGTTAGTTACTAGATTGGTTCATTAGTTAGTAGATTAGTTAGTTAGGTAGAGAGAAAGAGAGAATGGTTTATATATTGCTCAAAGTTAACATATGCTTCTTCTTCTTCCTCTTCTCTCGCCTCTCCCTTTCTCTCTCTCCTCCTCCTCTTCTCTCTCTCTTCTTTTTCTTCTTCCTCTTCTCTCACCGCTCTCCTTATGTTCTCCTCCTCCTCCTCCTCCTCCTCCTCTCTCTCTCTCTCTCTCATGAATTTTATGGCTTAGTTATCTTATGTTAGTTACATTAGTTGGTTAGCTAGGTAGAGATAGAAAGAGATGGAGAGAGAGAGAGAGTAGGTTAGTTATGTTAGTTACGTAAGTTAGTTAGTTATTTAGGCAGGGAGAGAGAGTGAGAGTTTTTTTAATGTAAGTGTTAGTTTTGTTAACAGGTTAGTTGGTTTTGTTGGTAGGTTAATTATTAATTTCTTCATCATCATAATCATCATCTTCTCTCTCTCTCTCTCTCTCTCTCTCTCTCTCTCTCTCTCTCTCCCTCTTCACCTCTCTTCTTCTTCTTCTTCTTCTTCTTCTTCTTCCTCTCTCTCTCTCTCTCCTTCTTTTTCTTCTCCTTCTCCCCCCTCTCTCTCTCTCTCCCTCTCTCTCTCCTCGCCCTTTTCTTTCTCTCCCTACTCACCTCTCTCTCCCTACTTGCCTCTCTCTCTCTTTCTCTCTCCTTTTCTTCTTCTTTTTTTCTCTCTCTCTCTCTCCCCCTACTCACCTCTCTCTCTTCTAATCTCTCTCTTCTTCTTTTTCTTATATATATATCTCTCTCTCCTTCTCTCTCTGTCTATCTTCTCACCTCTCTCTTCTTTTTCTTTCTCTCTCTCCTTGTTCTTCTTCTCCCATCTCTCTCTTTCTCTCTCTCCTCGCCCCTCTCTCTTCTTCTTCTTCTTCTTCTTCTTCTTCTTCTTCTTCTTCTTCTTCTCTCTCTCTATCTCTTCTTCTTCTCTCACCTCACTTTCTCTCTCTGTGTCTCTCTCTCTTCACCTCTCTCTTCTTCTTCTCCTTCTTCTTCTTCTTATCTCTCTCTCTATCTATCTTCTCACCTCTCTCTTCTTTTGTTTCCTCTCTCTCCTTGTTCTTCTTCTCTCATCTCTCACTTTCTCTCTCTCCTCACCTCTCTTCTTCTTCTTCTTCTCTCTCTCTCTTTCTTCTTCTCTCACCTCACTTTATCGCTTTGTCTCTATCTCTCCCTCTTCACATCTCTTCTCTTCTTCTTCTTCTTCTTCTCTTCTCTTCTCTCTCTCTCTCTCTCTCTCTCTCTCTCTCTCTCTCTCTCTCTCTCATGAATTTTATGGGCTAATTATCTTATGGTGGTTACATTATTTGGTTAGTTAGGGAGAGAGAGAGAGAGAGAGAGAGAGAGAGAGAGAGAGAGAGAGAGAGATAGGTTGATTATAGTAGTTACGTTTGTTCCTTAGTGAGTTAGTTAGTTAGTGTTAATAAGTGGACTGGAGAGAGAGAGAAATAGGAGAGAGAAGACTACAGAAGAGAGAGGAGTGGAGAAGAGAGAAAGAGGGTGATGAGGAGAGAGAAATACTAGAAAAGAAGAGAGAAATACAAAAAGAGGTGAGAAGCCATAAAAGCTGTGAGCAAGGTGATAAGAAAAGAGACAGTAATGTACTATGTTTCAAAAAGATGTGAAAATTTACATCTCTCTCCCTTTTATACCTATGTTAGTGTGACATGGTATTACTATTATTTCTACACTAAAAAACTCCTCTTCCCATCTTCTTACAATCCATCCCATCTCAAAGGTTTTTTCCCTAAAAACCAAACTTACAAAAGTTGGAAATGATGGATGAAATAGAGTACTACTCTGTTTTCATCTATACAAGTAGGGAAATGAATGAAAGATGAAAGACATACGGATTGAAATGAAGGAATGAGAGTAAGCCTTAGCTATATACATGATGAGGAGTGCTTCAAAAGTATTTGGACCCTTAAAGTCTTCAAGAGATGGACTCGAAACAAAGACAGCTTGCTATAAGAACATACCGCACTGAAGCAAATCCACTATAACTTCACGTAAAAGTGTCCAAACAAAGTGTGCCACATGTCAAAACATAGCTCTTGAAGAGTAAATTGACCCTATGGAGGTGGCATAATTCTGAAAATTGGAAAAAATAAAAATCATTCTAAAACATTCTGTTGTCAAGACCCTATCTGCACCATAATCGGCTCCATAGTCAACATGCTTCAACCCCACCAATGTGTCCCGTAAGTAAGGAAACTCATCTAGTATAGAATCAAGCCTCCAAGAAGCTTCCTCATGTGGCAAACCTTTCCATTTAATCAAATATTCAATGATAGAGCAAGAGTGAAGCTTCTCCTCACCATTGACCTATGGACAGTCTGAGGGATGTATTGAATAAGACCTCCTTCATCAATAGGTGGCAGCTCATCAAATGTATCAATAGGAGCACCATTAAAAGGCTTGAGATGACTAACATGAAATACATTATGAATCTTAGTAGAAGAGGGTAATTCAAATCTACATGCCCAAGTCTCTAGTGCGCATCAAGATCTTGTAGGGTCCATAAAACCTATGACCAAGCTTGTTAGTGGATCAATCCTTCAAGGTAGAATAATGAGACTTGGGCACTTTCAACCAAACTAATTCTCCTTCTTGGAACATTAAGGGTTGTCTCTTCTCATCTACATACATCTTTATCTGATCTTGGGCTTTCCTAAGATTCAGCTTACATTACTAAAGAAGGGTTTGCCTTCTTTCCAATTCTTCTTTTCCATGAGGATTTATTTTCTTATTGAAAATGACTATCGGGACCTAAAATGGGCCCGACACTTGTTATAAGCACGAGCGGCCTCTCTATACTACTCAAAAACCAAACCCTCTCAACCTCGTAGCCAAGAGTGTGTAAGGGACACACTGCCCTAACTGTTATCATGAATCACACATTTATTTTGAATTGTAGTCCAATGATTAAGCCTTTCCCCCACTCCTCACAAGGAGTCCCTACACATATATCGATGTCAAATGCCTCATAATCACAAACAGAAGAAAGCACCCCTCGAGTGAATGGCGTGGCCCCATTGCAACTCTCCTAAACCTCAAGGATTGGCCCCTTGATGCACCACTAACACAAAGAACACAGGTGCTAAAAGCTCCACTCTTATTTTAAAACATTCCAAGAAATAAGATATTTCCTCACTCCCAAGGAACCCGAATGCCTAAACCTATAGCTTAGGTATCTCACAACTCAGCATGGGTCATATGCATAAGAAGCCAATTGCAATGCATCCAGGAATAATACCATAGATATGCGCAATGCAACTATGAATGCCATAGTGCTCAAACATTTTATGATTTATAAATCAGCATTGTGAAGTGCAATAAACATTTCTTTCAATGATTCCAACCTCCTACATGTCATGTTGTGTTGTTAAGGGTCAGCACCGGGCCTTCTCGTGCTCCTTGACCCCTTTAAACTTAATTTATAAACGTCCTATATGGTATGCACAAACAAATAGATCAGAATTTCAAATGTTCTCAGCAACTAATCAGCATCAAAACCCCTCTTCCCCCTACTGTTTAGGTTTGCATCGTTGATAGGTGTAAAGAGCGGTTTTTTCATGTGTTTTTCTTGTAAAAAGTAGTAAAAGCAGACTTTAACATGAAGACAATGATGAATTGAGGCTTATTCCTCATGCTCCAGCCATACCATACATTCACGGACATAAAACATATTTTTTCTTAATTTTCTAGTGTAAAAAACTAAGATTTTATATTTTTTCACTATTTTTCTTCATTTATTTAAATAAAAATTTTGATGTTTTTTATTAATGGGTTGGTACTAATCACAATCACTAAGAATTGATTGTATATTCATTTCCACTCCATATGAACCATTTCATGATCTGAGAGTGGCGATGAGGAGCGATCAATTTGGAGAAGAAGATTGCCATTATCTATTGCATTGCTTCTTTGTTTGCAAGCTCCATACCCCCCTTCCTCCACAAATCGACGCCAAGAGGGCATTGTTTCTGCATGCCAGCGTTTTAAAAATGCCCCCCTCCCCCCCATCATAAAAATTTTTTGGGGCCCAATTGCCCCCCTAAAGGGCCATGCCCAATCTTTTCCACTCTTTTTCCCATTTCAATCTTTAAATTGCCCGGATTCCTGTATCTCTTCTGTCCTCGACGCCCGATTTCAGATCTAAAAATTTTAACATGTCCGGCTTGACATCCCAAACCACCTACAAGCTCTCTCTTAATCCAACTGCCAAAAAAATCCCTAAAAATCTGCAACCACCACAATGGCCAAAGTTTTGCATTTTTGTCTTCCTTGATCTCTAAAAATTGTCGAATATTCATGTTTTGCTTCCATCGGCTTTAAATTCCCGCCTAAAAATTGCATTAATTTTCTCCATTTTGGCACTTCATGGGTCTTTAAATGTTGCTCTCAATGACTATGGGTAAAGGCACCTTATAACCATACATAGCCTCAAAGGGTGAAACTCCAATGCTAGCATAAGTGGAGTTATTGTAGGCAAAATCAGCCAAGTGCAACCAAGAACGCCACGAATTCTACACATCATGATAGAAATCACGAAGATAAGTCTCCAACCACTTGTTTACCCTTCTGTTTGTCGATCAATGTGTGGGTGATAAGCTATAGAAGGAGCCAATTTAGTGCCCATGGATGTGAATATCGCTTGCCAAAAGTTACTCATGAACTTTGAATCTTTGTCATGAATAATCACCTGTGTAATCCATGTAATCCAAAAATTTACTCCATAAATTGTGTAACGTGTCCACCTGTTCACTTGTAGGACACGTCTTAGCAACCCATTATCGGGAAGAGAATATAGAAAGCGCCGCCCAGCACGCCCACGGAATGTCACGAGGTTTGCAATCTAGGTCTTCCCAAGTCTGCCACGAAGCGGAAGCATTCCGACCGTTCCCACTTAGGACCACAGGGTTTTTCTATTGGTCAAATTCCTAGAACGGTAGCTAGCGTTGAACCCCAGGCAAACTACTTTACGCAAAAACGTCAAGATCGAAGCGAATTCATGCTGCACTTGGTTCAAGGAGAATGGGAAATGAGAGGGATGCAAAGCTTGACCTCTCTGCCCGTAAGGCATAGTCCCATTCCGTTTCCCTAAAACAACATAAATCGGGACTCTAGTACTCTAGATTCTAGGTCATCATTCCTTACTATCAAATTCTTCGAGAAAAGTTCCCAGTCAATCGGGACCACCCTTCCATAGCACGGACCCATGGTCGCATCCACCGCACTTTCCTTAGGGTTGCTATAGTTGTCTAATTACCTACCACATTTAGTTTGACACGCAAAAATAACTTCCTTAATTAGCCAATTAATCACCGGTTCCTTTACGTAACTTAAGCACAGACATAGAAAAACAATGTCAAACAAGTTCATTTCAACAATTGATCTTATTTATCCGTCTTTGGAATACATCATATAATCCAGCCCGAAGACTATTCCATAATCCAGCCCGAAGGCTAATCCATAATCCGCCCAAAGGCAATTCCATAATCCGCCCGAAGGCAATTCCAGCAATCCTGAGGGATTGCTATTCCAAGTTGTCGCCTGTTGACTAGTATGCGGGCCTCGAGATCCAATCCCGAGTCATGTCGGCCTCTTGTGCAAGACCTGGAGGCAAGGGATTTATGGCCAGAGCCCCCTAGCACCCAAGCATCCTCCTGCTCCAAGTAGCACCCACGGAGAGACCTCTCATGGCGAGTTCAGTCCACGTCCCTGGCGTGGCTAACAACCCCCTTGGATAGGGTCAGGCAGATAGTCGGGTGCAACTGAGGCTGCCACTCCCTCCAGGCCTTCAACCTGAAGCATTAATTATTTTTCCAGCTTTAGTTCCTTGAGCAAAGAAGTACAAATAGTGCTCCTAACTATACAAACACAATCAATCCAGTGGTCGTTTGTTTGGCCAACTGCTAAGGTGTGAATCCTTCTCTCCAAATGCATCAGGCATTTGATTCGGGATCAATTGCGACTTGGCAAGATCCCCAAGGGTCTTGTTATCTGTTTATCCTTTTATCCTTGGGTTAGGGTTTATACCCTGTTAACCCAAAGTAACAAACACCTTAGGTTCCTTAAAATAAGACAGTAAATCATGGGCGACCTTGTCGCCCTAACTTGATTGGCGAATTTCTTGCTAGGCAATTCATAATTACCCCTAACTTGGCAAATCAGCCTCAGGGGAGGGTGATGTAAGAGGATGACTACTCATCCTCAAGATAGCTTGACTTGTACTTAGGACTTACCAACCTCATTCTAAGGAGTGGCAATACCATTTTGTGTTCTAAACACCAGACCATGCGACGTTGCAACTTGTTGCACGAGACAAGTGTCGCACCTAACTTGTGGTTTTATTCCTCCCATCACACGGTATTCCTTGGTCAAGAATACCTTGGTCAAGATGTAGGATTTGGGAGTCCTCTTGACCCAGCCCAACCCTAACCCAACTAGGCCAATAAGGTTTGGTCCTAGGGTTTCTAAATTCAATCAGAAGTCCAGTATTTGGTCAATTTAAATTTTAGGGTGAGGACCCTAGATCGTTCTTGCATGGGCGTTTAGCTAACCCTAACATTCCGTGAATGTGGGTAGGACCTTTGGGATCGAAAGTCTTGACTTGGCATTCCAAGAGAGATACTAGGCAGAATTTTTAGTGTACTAAACTCTACCTAGTGCATTGAGGTAATCATCGTTTAAGTTACACCATTGCAAGTGAATTACCTAATCGAACTAATTGTCTTGCGACAAGAAGTGAGCTTTCCTTAAAGATGCTAATATTTTTCCTAAAAGATGTAGATATTTGCAGGGCATAACATTCCATGCAAATATGCGATTCATAGACCTTTCCTTCTATGCACTATAAAATGTACAATGACCCTTTCTTTTCCTTGCCTAAACTATAAAGATTGACAATTTAGGGCTAACTCATATAAAAATCTACGTTGAAATTCATCAAGAACTATGCTCATAACCCTTCGCTTAATGCATTGAATTCAAGCTTTAATATGAAATGCATTATTTTCTAAATATAAACTTTGATAAAAGAAGTCCATGCATGAACGAATGGCATAAGACTATTATTGACTTAATTCATCCTACAGCACTTAACCCAACCTAGGATGTAATTAACATCGTATGCAACTTGCAAGGTACATAAATCCCTTTCATGCAATGCAACCACTTGGACAACATCTAATGGACGCCAATGATTATCTCATACGAATCACAACTCGGAGATTATTATCTAAATTCATTATGCGATGTTTCTTTTTGTGAGGAAACCAAGGATGCATTTAGACAAATCCTCCTTTTAACCTATACAATATGCATTTGGGATTGCAACTTGGAAGTGCAAGCATTTTTTCAAAGGCACGACATGCACTAACTTCGTAAATGAATGGATAATTGCATTTAAAACTTCCAAATGTATTAACTTGACTACGTGAATTAAAGACAAGCTTGAATGCATTCTTTTCATGCAAAATCAATTTCTAAGAACCTGGGCATTGAGGTTCGCGGTGTTATCCACACATGAACTTGGAGTAGAAGCTCCTGCATGTGTGCCTCGCATCTTTTTTTTGGGGGCCATTTGACGCAGTAATTTCATTCCAGAAACTCTCCTCTGAGTCACTTCATGTATCGAATCTACTTCTGTCCGTTATCTCCTCCTTCGCGCAGGACACGACCTTACAGTCGCGGTTTTTAAAGCACCCGAGAACACACGGGGAAACCAAGCTTATGGAGGCCTAATTTTAGAAGCTTCTATTTAGAAGCTTCTATGCGTATTGATCATAACAGAATGACGTGGAGGGGGGGCGGGGGGAGGAATGATTGGAAAGGGAGGAAGATGACGACGAATAAGACGACGATGATGTTGGTGGTGAGGACGGAGGTGGCGTGGCATAGCGTGGTAGGCGGCAACAGCTCGTGACATGGAGATGATCGCGACAGCACGACGTAGGGTGGCAACAAGCAGTCGTCCCTCCCTGTCTCTCCTCTCAAGCTAGAGAGAGGGGGGTTCATATAGTTAGAGGGGGGAGGGGATAGCCATACACGTAGTTATTGCATTCTCCCCTCCCTCATGCTTCCCCATGCCTACTCAAGCCCTCTCACACTCCCTCTCCCTGCCATGCATCGGCTGGGGGGAGGGGGTTAATAATAAAAAAATTTGCCTCAATTTTAACCATTATCCATTTTGTCTTTCCCGTGAAGGGTGTTCTCGTGCGGCCTACGGGTTTTTAGCCTCGGCCTCGTATGCACGTCACAGAGCCAGAATTTATCAATGCACGTGGAGGGAACACTTAGCCACCAACATTAATCGACGCGGAAGATTATTTTGAACCGCTTTTTTCACGTCGTGTGTGGGATCATTAATATTTCATATGGAAATATTACATTCTCTCCCTCTTAGAGGAATCAAGATGTCCTCATCTCGAGAAGAACTGGGGGTATTGTTGGTTGAGAGTACTTTCATGCATCCAAGTGGCATCCTCTTCGGGATAATCTTTCCACTGGACGAGGTATTCTCTCAAGGTTCTGGATCTCAAATGCCTCTCCTAATGTCTAAGGTCATGTCAGGCCATAGCTCAAGGACTCCTTGGCTAGGCATTACAACTTGTTGTGATCATCAAGTACGTGACTAGGGTTAGGCACATACTTCTTCAGTAGGCTGATATGGAATACATTATGAACCTTTAGGTTCTCAGGGAGTTGCAATCTGTAAGCATTAGGCCCTAGGCACTTGAGGATCTTGTAAGGTCCACAATACCTTGGACTTAGCTTTTTGCATTCACCCAAGGATAGGGAACTCTTCTTTGGACGTACGCGAATGAAGACCATATCCCCTTTAGCGAAGGATCTATCTTGACATTTCAGGTCCGCGTAAGCCTTCTGTTTGTCCTTGGCGGCTTGGATGTCCTGTCTTATTGACTTGATTAGGTCATCCATATCTTCCAGCATCTACTTTGAAGCTTCAACCCTTAAGGTTGGATTCGAAAATCTCAAAGGACTACGACAGTCATGCCCATACAATGCTTAAAAAGGGGTCATCTAAATGCTTTGTTGGTAAGAAGCATTGTAGGCAAACTCAACCAGTGGTGGCAAGTATTGAATCCACTTTTTGGGTTCACGGCAACAGTGTGCCCTTAGCATAACATCAATGACTTGGTTGACTCACTCCGTTTGACCATCGGTTTGGGGATGGTAAGCTGTACTGAAATTGATTTGAGTCCCAATGGCCTCGAAGATAGCCCTCCAGAAGTGTAATGTGAAGAGAGAGTCACGATCACTAATGATTATTCTAGGTAACCCATGCAGTTTGAATATCTTCTAGGTAACTTTAATAACTAAAGCAAAGCTTGGTATCAGAGAATGTAGTTGCAAGGTTTCAGGATACATGCTGATACCAAGCTTTGCTTTAGTTTATTAAAGTTGGACTGTTCAACAGGTGTCCAAACAATTGACACTTTCTTCTTTAGTAGATCGGTCATCAGTGGCGCTGCAATCAAAGCATAGTTTTTTATAAAGACCCTATACCATCCTATCAATCCAAGAAAACTATGTATTTCTTTGACAGTTGTTGGTGTTGGCCACTCCAGAACGTCTTTGACCTTGGTCAAATCCACTGATACAATGAATCCCAGATATTCAATCTGTCGCTTGAAAAATGCACACTTCTTCTTCTTGGCATAAAGCATGTGTGCTCTCATTGTTTCAAGAACAATGCAAAGCTGGGGTTCATGATCTTCTTCCTGTTTGGAGTAGAATAGGGTATCGTCAAAGAAGACGAGCACAAATTCATCAAGATAGGGCCTAAGGATATCCTGCATTAGCCTCTTGAAGGTAGCAGGAGCATTTGTTAGCCCAAATGACATGACCAGGAATTCAAAGTGCCCATATCTTGTGTTGAATGCCGTCTTTGGGATATCTTCTTCCTTGATACTTATCCTGTAATATTCAGACCTGAGATCTATCTTGGAGAAGATCTTCGCACCTTGAAGACGGTCAGGAAGTTCATCTATTCTTGGAATGGGATATTTGTTCTTAATGGTTGATTGATTCAACCCTCTGTAGTCAATACATAACCGAAGCACTCCATCTTTCTTCTTCTGGAACAGCACTGGAGCTCCCCATGGCGAACTGCTGGAACAAATGTAGCCTTGATCTAACAGTTGCTTGAGTTGCTCCTTCAACTCAATCACTTCCGGGATGGACATTCTGTATGGCCTCCTTGCAATTGGTGCAGCTCCTGGCACTAGCTTGATTTCATGATCAACTTCCCTTTGAGGCGAAAGTTCAGTTAGCTCTTCAGGAAATACGTCTGCGTACTCCTTTAGCCATAAAGGTTCTTCCCTAGACTCCTAATTTTGATCTAGCTTATTAAGCTTAATCAAATAGACAGGTAGTCCCTTTCTAACTCCCTTTATTATCTGAGATGCTTTGGCCAATTGGATTTTTGGCTTCCCTGCCTCTCCTTGAGTTGTGACCCATTCCCCTTTAGAATTTCGAAAGGAAACTTGGCCCTTTCCACAGTGAATGTGGGCATCATTAGGTTTAAGCCAATCCATTCCGAGCAAACACTCATGGATACCTAGGTTCATAACCCTAAATCTGACCGAAGTCGACTTTCCTCCCAATAGGAATTCCACCTTAGCAGTTTGCCTGGTATAAGTGACCTCATGACCATTTGCTAATTCCACAAGAAAGGTAGGTGCATATTTTGTGGTTATTCCTAATCTTCTTGCACAGGCTGGTGAAATAAAGGAATGTGTACTGCCACAATCAATCAAGGTTTTAAAGCTTTTACCTTGGTAATCCAAAGGGGTCTAAATCACCGAGAATTGGCAATTTGGGCCTTTCTTGTGAAGAGCGGCATGAACTGTTGCCCTCTCAAAGTCAGCTTCCATGGTTGGATCTTCTTCATCATCAAACTCCTTGTTGGCAACACTAGAGGTTCTCCCCTAGCCTTGACGGCGACTCTTTGTCCATGGGCGGCTCCTTGGAATGGCTCTTGACATTGACCTCCGCTAAGTTTGGGACATTGCCTTTTGAAATGACCCGACTCGATGCAATGGAAGCAACGGAGATTGCGGCCATTACCTTGGGTAGGAACGAAGTTATGGGCAGCGTTCACCTTCTTCCTTTGTGTCTGATTTCGGCCCTGCGCTCTCTTGGCCTGAGACCTATACACTCCCTTGTTCTAATCCTTGTATGACCAAGTCCTGTTATTCCTCGGCTTGGTCTGCACCTCCTGTATTATGGGTGTAGCTCGAATGAGCGCATTCTGAAGGACTTGGGCCACATTGATTCGAGGTGGGTGTTTATAGGTGGGTTTAACTAGGCACAAAACTTTGACACCTGTTGTGTCATATCCATTTGTGGCACATACTTCAGAATAGAGACGAACTTTGAATAGTAAGCATCAAGAGATAGACCAAGCTACTTTAGTTCATAGAACTTGTTCATCTTCTGTGTGTGGTAGGCAGGTGATAAATATCTTCCTCGCACACCTCTTTTAAGCTTCTCCCAAGTAACTGACCCTTCTGAGATCCCTTGGTCTCTGCACCATTGCTTCCATCAAAGTCTTGCTTCGCCGATAAGCTTCAATTTGGCGAGCATCGCTTGGTTAGCGGGTGCAGTATACTTGTTGCTTCGAAGTAATCCTCCATGAATTCGATCCAGATCTCCGCATTAGTTTGGACGGTCCTTTCTTTGCCATCAAATTCTGGTGGCTTGATTTACTTGAGAAGAAACTTCTTCTCCTGAATCACGGCCGTACTTGGTGTAGGGGTTGGACTAGGGATCTGTACTTGAGGTTGTGCCTGGGCATGAAAATTCTTTACATTAAAACTTGCTAGGTATTTCTCACATTACATTTACATGCCTAGTTTAGCTTTTAGCCAAGTGACCTAATCACTTAACTCCATTACTAATACTTACAGCCAAGACAGTCATTGATAAAAAATAAGTCTATTTCATTCATATGGGCATAGCCCTTCCGAGTACAATTATTTGGGAGGGTAGAGCAAGTTGATACATTAATTTGGGGAGAATAAGATTGTGTTACATTCAGCTACGAGAACTGAGTAATAGTATGGATTGGGGTCATGGATTTTCAAGAATCGATAGGTCATAGGAAGATTAGGGTATCCTTTCCTTTGATACCCGTTCTTCTCATAAGTCCCAATACCTTGATCCTGTCGGCAGGGATTATACGAGTCAGTTCCTTGTACACATGCGTGTTCTACTTGACCTTTCAACCACCCACATGTAGGGTTGCATTTGCGTGAGCCTCAACAAAGATAAACAGCTTCACGATCTTTAAGTCCTCCATCCACTTGATTCTCTTCAAGTTGGTCTGAAGGTACGCAAGTTGATGGGTAGCTATGTAATAAATTCCTAAATCACCCGCCCATCTCCATTCCACATACAGGGATAAAGGATTGTAGATGCAGTCTAGGATATTCATCATATCGAGCCTCCGTCAATAAGCCAAAGCATGTATTGCAATCATAAACATAACTTGGAACACCAAGAATTTGTTCCATGATTTGCGACTCTGCAAGTCAGCATCGATAAGTAAGTAAGGAAATGTTCTTAACAGCAACATTTGCTCTACTTCTCCTCATTAAGTTTCCTTGAAATTAGTAGATCCTCGTGGGTTCGCTCTGATACCAACTGTAACGTGTTCACCTGTTCACCTGTAGGACACGTCTTAGCAGCCCATTGGGAAGAGAATCTAGAAAGTGCCGCTCGGAACTCCCACGGAATGTCACAGGGTTTGAGATCTAGGTCTTCCCAAGTTTGCCACAAAGCGGAAGCATTCTGGCCATTCCCACTTAGAACCGACTTGAGTCAGGGTTTTCTTATTGGTCAAATTCCTAGAACAGTAGCTAGCGTTGAACCCCAAGCGAACTACTTTACGCAAAAACATCAGGGTCGAAGCGGATTCATGTTGCACTTGGTTCAAGGAGAATGGAAAACGAGAGGGATGCAAAGCTCGACCTCTCTACCCGTAAGGCATAGTCCCATTCCGTTCCCCTAAAATAGCATAAATCAGGACTCTAGTACTCTAGATTCTAGGTCATCGTTCCTTGCTATCAATTTCTTCGAGAAAAGTTCCCGGTCAACTAGGACCACCCTTCCGTAGGACGGACCTATGGTCGCATCCACCGCACTTTCCTCAGGGTTGCTTTAGTTGTCTAATTACCTACCACATTTAGTTTGACACACAAAAACAGCTTCCTTAACTAGCCAATTAATCACTGGTTCCTTTATGTAACTTAAGCACAGACATAGAAAAGCAATGTCAAACAAGTTCCTTTTCAACAATTGATATTATTTATCCGTCTTTGGAATACATCATATAATCCAGCCCGAAGGCTATTCCATAATCCAGCCCGAAGGCTAATCCATAATCCGCCCGAAGGCAATTCCATAATCCGCCTGAAGGCAATTTCAGAAATCCTGAGGGATCGCTATTCCAAGTTTCCACCCATTAACTAGTATGCAGGCTTCGAGATCCAATCTCGTCGGCCTCTTGTGTAGGACCTGGAGGCAAGGGATTTATAGCCAGAGCCCTCCCCTAGCACCCAAGCGTCCTCCTGCTCCAAGTAGCACCCATGGAGAGACCTCTCGCGGCGGGTTCGGTCCACATCCCCGGCGCGACTAACAACCCCCTTGGATAGGGTCAGGCAGATAGTCGGGGGTAACTGAGACTGCCTCTCCCTCTAGGCCTTCAACCTGAAGCATTAATTATTTTATCAGCTTTAGTTCCTTGAGCAAAGAAGTATAAACAGTGCTCCTAACTGTACAAACACAATCAATCCAGTGGTCGTTTGTTTGGCCAACTGCTAACGTGTGAATCCTTCTCTCTGAATGCATCCAGCATTCGATCCGAGATCAATTGCAACTTGGCAAGATCCCCAAGGGTTTTGTTGTTTCTTTACCCTTTTATCCTTGGGCTAGGGTTTATACCATGTTAACCCAAATTAACAAACACCTTAAGTTCCTTAAACTAAGACAGTAAATCCTGGGCGACCTTGTCGCCCTAACTTGATTGGTGAATTTCTTGCTAGGCAATTCATAATTACCCCTAACTTGGCAAATCAGCCTCAGGGGAGGGTGATGTAAGAGGATGACTACTCATCCTCAAGATAGCTTGACTTGTACTTAGGACTTACCAACCTCGTTCTAAGGAGTGGCAATACCATTTTGTGTTCTAAACACCAGACCATGCGACGTTGCAACTTGTTGCACGAGACAAGTGTCGCACCTAACTTGTGGTTTTATTCCTCCCATCACACGGTATTCCTTGGTCAAGAATACCTTGGTCAAGATGTAGGGTTTGGGAGTCCTCTTGACCCAACCCAACCCTAACCCAACTAGGCCAATAACGTTTGGCCCTAGGGTTTCTAAATTCAATCAGAAGTCCGGTATTTGGTCAATTTATCTTTTAGGGTGAGGACCCTAGATCGTTCTTGCATGGGCGTTTAGCTAACCCTAACATTCCGTGAATGTGGGTAGTGTCAAGATTGTGGGAGAGAAGAAAGGAGTCTCACTTGTAGCTTTCTTGCTTGCACAATGGGGGAATACACACAAAGGTGGAGGCTGAAAACAGTTTTCCTCTTCTTAGTTGTGTAAGCCAAAAAGAAGTCAAGTACAAAGAAATACAAGAACCCTATATATGGGTCTCAAACCAAACTCAACTAACTAAGGTGGCATACTAACTGAGCCACGAACTAGAGTAGATAAGGATAGCTATCATGTAGCTATTATTCATGGGCGGTGTACCAACCGCATCTGCAACTGACAAGTCGATGACATAAATGCACAATGGTCACCCTGGCATATCACGAGTGGAGCTCGATATCTCAACACTCCCCCTCGAGCTCAATCCCAATTCCTGCACACCAAGCAGGTCTCTGAACTTGCACAGCTTCTCTGCACCCAATGCCTTCGTGAATATGTCAGCTACCTGATCCTCTATGCTAACATAAACTAGATCAATAAGACCTAGTAAAACCCTCTCCCGCACATAGTGATAATGCACCTCAATGTTCTTTGTTCTAGCATGATAGACTGGGTTATTTGCCAAGTGTATACTGCTCATGTTGTCACAATAAATAACAACTGGCCCATCTGTAGACTGATGCATATCATAAAGTAGCTTATGAAACCAAGCTACCTCACATGCAGCCATTGCTGCACCCCTGTACTCAACCTCTATGCTCGACAAGGCAACTGTTGGCTGTTTCTTACTGCTCCAAGTGACTGCAGCACTCCCAAAAGAGAACACATACCCACTGGTAGATCATCTATCAGAAATACTACCAACCCAATCAGCATCAGTGTATCCATGCAACTGTATCTGAGCCCCAGTCTCATAAAATAGTTCGTACTGCAATGTGGACTTCACATACCTGAGTATGCGTCTAGCCGCATCCAAATGCGATTTCCTTGGAGCCTGCATAAACTGACTTACCAATCCAACAGCATAGCTCAAATCTGGCCTGGTAATAGTCATATAAATCAAACTTCCTACTATGCGTTTGTACATAGTGGGGTCTTCCAGAAGCTCACCTGCATCTGCGCTCAGCTTCACATTCTGCTCCAAAGGAACTGAAATAGGCTTCCATATTTGGACAACATGTCCAATCCATACTACCTCTGCAAGAGTTGTATCCCACTTGGTGATCTAATCACCTCAATGCCCAAGAAATAACGCAGCTCTCCCAAATCCTTCATCTCAAATTTTTGCTTCAATAGCATTTTCACATGAAGGATATCTTCATCATTGTCACCTGTCATAATCAAATCATCAACATAAATGACAAGTAGCATAATACCTTTCTCTATTTTTCTCACATTAAGTGAGAAATCTGCCTTGGAAATCTGAAAGCCAATAGTGACAAGATACTGTCCTATCTTGTCAGACCATGCTCTAGGTGCTTGCTTCAAGCCATACAAGGCTTTCTTCAAATTGCAAACAAACTCAGGATAAACAGCATGCACATAACCTAGTGGCTACTCCATATAGACCTCTTCTTGCAAATCACCATGCAAGAAGGCATTCTTTACATCCATCTGATGTAAAGACCATCCCTTTGATGCAGCCATAGCAATGACTGCTCTTACGGTTGCCATCCTTGCAACTGGACTAAATGTTTCTGCATAGTCAATGCCATATGTTTGTGCATACCCCTTGACTACTAATCTTGCCTTGTATCTGTTCACAGAACCATCTGCATTGTGCTTCACCTTATAAACCCACTTACAGCCAATTGCATTCTTAGCTTTAGGCAAAGGTACCAATTCCCATGTAGTATTTGCTTCCAAGGCATCCATTTCTTCATCCATGGCTTTCTCCCATTTTTCTTTTCCCATGGCTTGCTCAAAAGAAGTGGGTTCTGGTTCTTGTATCACTTTGACCATATATGCATAGTGAATGGCTGTAAATCCATCATATTTCAGCCTATCCACAGGATACCTAGCTCTGGTAGACCTGTGCAAAGTAGGTTCACTCCCAGGTGCTCTCAAAACATCCCTGATCTTCCTTACTCCAGGTGTAACAATAGAAGGAATACCCAACTCATCATCAATGCTCTGTTCTGAGCCACTGGATTCACCATCCACATAAGAGTGACCTGCATTCACATCAAACATGGGCTGATCTACCTTCTCTTTTCCTTTTCGTGAAACCTGCATACCACTATCTGCATTGTTTTGAGGAGATTCTCCTGATCTCAATCTGCCTATCCATGGCGAAGAATATGAACCACTGCTAGAGGACACTCCAGGTCCACTAATATTTTGTGACTGCTGCTGTGAATTCTGTGCAGCATTACCATTTTGTGCATCTACATCATCAATCACATTTACTGGTTTATACCAGCTACTCATCTCATCAAAAACAACATCTCTGCTCACTGTAAACTTACGTGTAGAAGGGTTATAGCATCTATACCCTTTCTGCTCTGCAGAGAGTAACCAATAAAGATGCACTTCTCAGCTTTTGGATCCAACTTGGACCTCAACTCATCTGGCACATGAACATAGGCAATGCAACCAAAAATCTTCAAATGAGAAATATCTGGTTTCCTACCAGTATACCTCTCCTCTGGAGTCATCCCATGTATTGCTGCAGTGGGAGTCATGTTCATTTTGTAGACTGCTGTAGCAACTGCTTCAAGCCAGTAAAAATCTGGCAAGTCTTTTTCATTGAGCATGGCACAAGATACCTCTCCAATATTCCTGTTTTTCCTTTCTGCAATTCCATTTTGTTGTGGGGTATGACTACATGAATATTGCTTATTTATGCCATGCTCCTGCAAGAATCTTGCAAACTCATTTGAGAGGTACTCTCCCCCTCCATCTGAACTTAGGCATTTTATTTGCAGGCCTGTTCTTTTTCAACCATAGCTTTAAGAGTTTTGAAATGCCCAAAAACTTCACTTTTATTTTTCATAAAATACACCCAAACTTTTCTACTATAGTCATCAATAAAAGTGACATAATAATGATAGCCTCCAAGAGATGTAGCTTTAGTATTCCACACATCAGAGTGGATTCATTCCAATGGCTTCTTACTCTCTTGAACATGTCTAGGAAATGGTTTCCTTGCCTGTTTTCCAAGTTGACAGGCTTCACATACCTTATGCATTTCTGCAACCTTGAATTTAGGCAATCTTGCAACAATATTTTGGGCCTGCATTGATTTAAGTCGTTGTACATTAACATGACCAATGCATTTATGCTAGATATCAATATCTGCAACTACACCGGTCCCATGTGCAAACATTGCTGCACTCAATTCAGACATGTCTGCATCCAACGTAAACATTCTGCCCTCCTTCTTTCCTTTTGCTATCAAGTGACCTTTATTTTTCATATCCTCAACAAAGCATCCATGAGGATTAAATCTAACCTGCAAGCCCTGCTCAACCATTTGACCAACAGAAACCAGATTCTTGGTGATATTCGGGACATGAAATACATCGGACAGGTATTTCTTTTTCCCATCCTATACAGACAAATGAATTTTTCCAATCTGCACAATAGGATGTGCAGTATCATCACCAGTCTCAACAAATCCTGGTTTTTCCATTTTCCTTGCATCCTCCATCTATTCTGCATGACCTTCATGTGGTTCGAGGCACCTGAGTCAACATACCATACATCGTTGCTTTCTTCTGCACTTGTCACAGAATTGTTCATGTGCTGCACCATAAACAAATGCTCATTTCTGTCATCACCCTGTCTACTAGAAGATGCATAATTCCCTTGTTGCAATTTTCCATTCGTGATGTCATTCTGCTTTTTATAGCAGTCTTTAGCCATATGACCCATTTTACCACGGTACTAGCATTCAACATTGCTGTTTGCATTTTGGCCTCTTTGCCATCCACCACGACCTCTTTGGCTCCCCCTGCCTCTAGAGTTACCACGTCCTCCTCCATAGGACTGGTTTTCTTGAGTTTGCTGCATATTCTGATTTCTACCACGGCCTCCAGATCAGCCTCCTCTACCTCTGCCTCTACCTCTTCCAGCATTTGAGTAGAAGACAGCTTCTTTTGAAGTTCCTCCTGAAGAAGATGCACCACCATTTCTCTGCTCCTCAGAAATTAGAAGAGAAATCAACTCCTCAAAATTAGGAAATCTTTCACGGATGGAAATGGATGTTCGGAACTGTGCATAATCCTTTCCTAGACCATTCAAGGTCACAGAAACTAAATCATCATCTTCCACTAGCATGCAAAAAATTCTGTCACTGCAAAGAACACAACTTCAGCCTCACAAGGGCAAATCTGCAAAACTGACGAAAGTGGTATTTGACCACACAGTCACTTCCTAGTGATGATTTTGCATCAATAGGCAACAAGGATGATTCTGTAACTCCCAATGTCTCTGCGCACAGGCATACGAATGCAATTTCTACAGTAACTTTTCACAACCTATAGAACAGTGGCTGCACAGCATAAAACTGGGCCTTTTTCTGAGTGCGTGCAGAAAACTTCCGCCTCCAAAACAGGCCCCGAAATGGCCTCAAATCAAAAAAACAGGGTCACCAAGGGCTAAAGGCCTCCCCCGCAGCATATACTGCCCTCTTGCTTCACCGTGAAGGGCGTCTCAACCTGAGACAATTTACTCTTGCAATTTTCGGCTGTGCTACCTGCAGAGATCTGCTCCCAAAATAGAAAATGAAAGCAACACTGCTCCTCTTACCAGAACACCGCGAGCTTGGCTTGCTTTCCTGAGCTCCTTACCACGAACAAGGCTCTGATACCATGTCAAGATTGTGGGAGAGAAGGAAGGAGTAGCTTTCTTGCTTGCACAATGGGGGAATACACACAAAGGTGGAGGCTGAAAATAGTTTTCCTCTTCTTAGTTGTGTAAGCCAAAAAGAAGTCAAGTACAAAGAAATAGAAGAATCCTATATATGGGTCTCAAACCAAACTCAACTAACTAAGGTAGCATACTAACTGAGCCACGAACTAGAGTAGATAAAGATAGCTGTCATGTAGCTATTATTCATGGGCGGTGTATCAACCGCATCTGCAACTGATAAGTCGGTGACATAAATGTACAACGGTCACCTTGGCATATCACGAGTGGAGCTTGATATCTCAACAGGTAGGACCTTTGGGATCAAAAGTCTTGACTTGGCATTCCAAGAGCGATACTAGGCAGAATTTTTAGCGTACTAAACTCTACCTAGCGCATTGAGGTAATCATTGTTTGAGTTACACCATTGCAAGTGAATTACCTAATCGAACTAATTGCCTTGCGACAAGAAGTGAGCTTTCCTTAAAGATGCTAATATTTTTCCTAAAAGATGTAGATAATTGTAGGACATAACATTCCATGCAAATATGCGATTCATAGACCTTTCCTTCTATGTACTATAAAATGTACAATGACCCTTTCTTTTCCTTGCCTAAACTATAAAGATTGACAATTTAGGGCTAACTTGTATAAAAATCTACGTTGAAATTCATCAAGAACTATGATCATAACCCTTTGCTTAATGTATTGAATTCAAGCTTTAATATGAAATGCATTCTTTTCTAAATAGAAACTTCAATAAAAGAAGTCCATGCATGAACGAATGTCATAAGACTTTTATTGACTTAATTCGCCCTACAGCACTTAACCCAACCTAGGATGTAATTAACATCGCATGCAACTTGCAAGGCACATAAATCCCTTTCATGCAATGCAATGCATGAAAGGGATTTATGTACCTTTCATGCAATGCAACTACTTGGACAACATCTAATGGACGTCAATGATTATCTCATGGGAATCACAACTCGGAGATTATTATCTAAATTCATTATGCACTGTTTCTTTTTGCGAGGAAACCAAGGATGCATTTAGACAAATCCTCCTTTTAACCTATACAATATGCGTTTGGGATTGCAACTTGGAAGTGCAAGCATTGTTTCAAAGGCACGACATGCACTAACTTCGTAAATGAATGGATAATTGCATTTAAAACTTCCAAATGTATTAACTCGACTACATGAATTAAAGACATGCTTAAATGCATTCTTTTCATGCAAAATCAATTTCTAAGAACCTGGGCATTGAGGTTCGGGGTGTTATCCACACGCGAACTTGGAGTAGAAGCTCCCACATGTGCGCCTCATATCTTTTGTTTGGGGGCCATTTGACGTAGTAATTTCATTCCAGCAACTCTCCTCTGAGTCACTCCGCGTATCAAATCTACTTTTGTCCATTATATCCTCCTTTGCACAGGACACGACCTTACAGTCGTGATTTTTAAAGCACCCGGGAACACACGGGGAAACCAAGCTTATGGAAGCCTAATTTTAGAAGCTTCTATGCTTCTTGATTAGAATAGAATGACATGGGGGGGGGGGGGGAGATGACGATGAAGAAGACGACGATGATGTTGGTGGTGAGGACGGAGGTGGCGTGGCGCAGCATGGCAGGTGGCAGCAGCCCGTGATGTGGGGATGATGGCGGCAGCACGACGCAGGGCAGTAGCAGCAATCGTCCCTCCCTCTCTCTCCTCTCAAACTAGAGAGAGGGGGTTTCATATAGTTAGAGGGGGGAGGGGATAGCCATACATGTGGCTATTGCATGCTCCCCTCCCTCATGCTTCCCCAGGCCTACTGAAGCCCTCTCACACTCCCTCTCCCTGCCATGCATCGGCTAGGGGGAGGGGGTTAATAATAAAAAATTTTGCCTCAATTTTAACCATTATCCATTTTGCCTTTCCCGTGAAGGGTGTTCTCTTGCAGCCTACGGGTTTTTAGCCTCAGCCTCGTATGCACGTCACGGAGCCAAAATTTATCAATGCACGCGGAGGGAACACTTAGCCATCAACATTAATCGACGTGGAAGATTATTTTGAACCGCTTTTTGCTTGTCGTGTGCGGGATCATTAATATTTCGTATGGAAATATTACAAATCGACTTGTCACTTAAGAAGTAGTAAACTTGGTCTTGGTTGGAATGAAATGGGCTACCTTGGTGAGTCTATCCACCACCACATATATACTATTTCATCCCTTTTTGGTAGTAGTAGGCAAGCCAGTAATGAAGTCCATGGTAATGTGCGTCCATTTGCCTGTAAGAATAGGTAATGGCTGTAACAAACCACTTGGCTTATGGGTGATGCCCTTATTCTATTGTGACAAGGCATGCACTTTATGATAAAATCCTTGATATCTTTGCATAGTCCTTTCCAATAAAAGCTTTTATTGATCTTATCATATAGGTTTTAAAAACTCTAGGGTGTCCATCTAAAGGCAAAGAATGCAACTCCTCCAAAATTTTCCAGGTAAAAGAAAAAGTAGAGGGAATAATAGTCTTGCCATTTAACTAGATTAAACCATTTTTAAGCTGATAATGGGAGTTATCCTCCATGAGACCTTGCTGTGATTTCTGAAAAACATGGCTGAGCTCTTCATCCAAAAGATAGGCTTCTTGTAATTCTTCAATTCAGTCACTATGTAGCTAAGTCATAGTTGAAACTTTACATGTCCACATACGAGAAAGAGAATCAGCCACTGCATTGTCTTTTCCCCTTGTATGAATGATGCCAAAATTATAATTTTGTAGTGTAGCTACCCACCTAAGGTGCTTCAGAGTAAGATTGGACTAAGTGAGGAAATAATTTAGAACCCTTTGATCACTTTGAACTCTAAATTGGCTACCATACAAATAATGGTGATATTTCTTTATCGCATATAAGATAGCCAACATCTCTTGGTCATAGACATTCATAGCCATTTTCTTATCTATAAGACTGTGATATTCGAAGGCAATCACTCCATGCTCCTATAATAAAACAACCCCTATACCTCACCCACACTGGCATCACACTATAGGTAAACTCCTTCTAAAAATTTAGGCATACTAGAATAGGAGCAAAAAAAGGAGTTCTTTTAACTAGTTGAAGCTACTATCTGCAAAGTGGATCCCAAAAGAAAGCTTCCTTCTTCAACCTATCAGTAAGTAAAGTAGTGGTAGTAGGTGTTGACCAATCTTCAACACATTGCACCTTCTTGGGTTCAACATGTATCCCTTTTTCATTGACAATACGTCCCAAGTACTTCACTTCAATTTACATGAAATAGCATTTCCTCTCCTTTGCAAAGAGTTTATGATTCCTCAATAAATCAAAAACCTTCCTCATGTGTGATAAATGATCTTAAAGTGTCTTACTATAAATTAAAATGTCATCAAAGAAGATCAAGACAAATTCAAAGAGGAAAGGCTGCAAAATCTTGTTCATCAGACTCTAGAAGATAGCTTGAGCATTAGTAAGCCCAAATGGCATCACTAGAAAATGGTAGAACCCTTGATCAATCTTAAAGGTAGTCTTGATTTCATCACCCTCCCACATACGGATCTGATAATACCTCAACCTCAAGTTAATGTTTGTAAAGAATCTAGCCCCCTTGAGCTCATCAAGCAAATCATCAAATCTGGATATTGGGTACCTATTCTTCACTATGATCTTGTTTAGATTCCTTTAATCGATACATATCCTAAAATATTCATCTTTCATTTTCACTTACAAGACCGGAGGAGATGCATAAGGTGAAGAACTAGGTTCAATGAGTTCCATTTCAAGAAGCTCCTTGATTTTCTTGGCTACTTCTTCATGCTCACACTTGGACAACCTAAACGGTGGCTTATTAATTAGCTTTGAGTTGATCTCCAAATCAATTGGGTAATCTACTGCTCTCTTAGGAGGCAATGAAGTAGGTACTTCAAATAAATCTTTGTACTCCTCAAGAAGAGCTTTCAAAGTTGGATGATTTGCTAAATTTGTGGACTGATCTTCAACCTCTTTATTTAAGTGCAAAACAAAAATATATGAACACCTCTTATACTCAAGTTGTTGAATGGTGAAAAGCTAAACATCTAATTTACTAGAGATTTCTTGTAAATGGATGAGTTGTCCCAAAGATACAATCTATATATAGCTAAGAGAATTCCATAGTAACTTTTTCCAATGTCATCAATCAATCACACCTAAGTACAACATCTATGGGTCCCATTTCCAAAGTTATCATGTCTACTTTTACTTCATAATTTTCAGCCAACTATAAAGAAACCTATGGCCATATTTGAGTGCTAATTTCTTCTTTACCATTGGCTACTTGAACTCTTATGGGCTATTGTAAATTAGTGGGAAGAAAATTCAATTTATCCACCATGGACTTATTCACAAAATTGTGTGTACTGCCACTATCTATCTAGATAAACACATCCTGCCTATGAATATTACCCTTCATTGAAGCGTATTAAGGCTATTAGATCCTATCCAAGCATCCATGGAAATGGAACAATTAGTGGCAGCAAACAGCTCATCATGATTTCCTCCTAGATCAAAAGGAACACTACCACCCAGATCAAAAGGAAAAGTGTTGATAAGATCATAAAAATGTTCTCACCCAACTTCTTCCTCGACAT
The DNA here is from genome assembly GCF_053477565.2 of Lygodium microphyllum. NCBI lineage: Eukaryota > Viridiplantae > Streptophyta > Polypodiopsida > Schizaeales > Lygodiaceae > Lygodium > Lygodium microphyllum. The sequence continues at coordinate 122,991,600 of NC_141154.1, forward strand.
TCTCATTTTCAGTGGTAGTTACAAATGCATTAACCTCATCAATGTCATCCTCTGAATCTTCAAAGACTTACATACTATGAACCTTGGCTTTTGCATTTTTGTATACACACTTTGTTGCATGATCAGTTGTATACTTTTTCCCACATTTGAAGCATAAATATTTTTCCTTTCTTTCTTTGTAGAGGTCCATAGAAATAGACTTTGGATTCATGGCTAAATTAGATTTAAACTTGTTGTCCCCTTATTTAAAATTCACTTTTGGATTGTTTGCTGTCTTGAGATTGCTTTGAGGACTTGAAGCATTGAACGATGGATAAGTTGGCACTATTAGGCTCCCACTTGGTGCTTGATTGCTACCATGAACATTGCCAACTTGTCCTTGTTTTAAAACAATCTCATTGGCTGTCCATAACTAGGCTGAAATGAAGACTCCCTTCTATACTTCCTTCCATAATGCTCCGCAAGCTCAGTAGCTTTGAAAATATTAGTAGGGTTTTGCGCAATAACATCAGATGGATGATAAAGAAGGTTCTAAACAATATATATACTTGTGGAGTTTAGCTTCATCACACTGATGCTCTCTACATACATGGTAAAGTTGAGGAATTGGTTTGTGTAATCTCATACACTTAAGTATCTTTGCTCTAATCCATACCATCTTCATGTCAATTCTCTTTTTCAAGAGGTGAAACAAAGACTTCAGTCATACGTGTCTTGAATGCATTCCAATTCTCTACAAGTATGTTCTCTTTCTTGATGTATCTCCACCAAGTATGCGCAAATCCTTCCAAATGTAAAGATGCAAAATGAATCTTCATATCATTAGTTCTAGGGAATATATCAAAGTAGGATTTCAAGTTTGAAATCCATTCATCTAGATCGGATGGTGATGAAGATGATTGCCCATTGTACTTTGCAAAAATGATCTTATCCTTCAATTCCCTCTCATGAAAGGGTTGCTATCCAAAAATAGACTAGTCATGGTTAATATGCATTGAATCTCTAAAATAAGATAATACTCTTCCAATAGGTGGCTAAGAACTAGTGTGAAACCTTCTCGTTTGGTAGAGGACCTCTAGGAGGCTAGGAATTCAACCTATAAGCTTGGGAATTAGCACAATTCAAACTACCCAAATATTTATCATGTCTTTATAAAGTCTCACCTATTTAATATTGACTATTGAAAATACCCCTTCATCCAATGATACCATGACCTTGACCATTTTGGTTAGGTGACTGAAGTGGGGTTGAAGGTTCATTGTTTGAATGAGATTTTTCCTTAGCTTCCTTGGTTCCCATTTGCATTTGCATCCATTGGGAGAATTGAGCCATTATTTGAGCATTTGATTTTAACAATTTTTCAATTGAAGCCTTCATTTGGATAGTGGAATCTACTAGCTTCTCAATGGAAGACTTCGTTTGATTAGTAGACAATATCATCTACTCCACTCTAGATAACAACTCCATATGCCTTTGAACATGTGTATTCTCATGTTCACACATGGTATTATTGAGTGCACAAAATTTTCCTTGCATTTGAGGCTCTTCAGGACCGTCTTGAGCTGTATTTTCTAGCATGGAATCTCTAATTTGTTGAGCATACTCATCCTGGGCCTTACTCTTTCCCTTATGACTATAGTAGTGCAGTCCTGTAGTATCCCATGTCAAAAAATTGTCTATAACTTGAGCTAGGAAACTCCAATTCCCAAAAATTTTTATTCAAATTGAAGCCAATGATGCCCTCTTCAAGATGAGCTATAGCACATCATAATAGGTTAAGGAAATAAAATTATGCAATTCAATCTCTGAGGCTGAACTGTCTAGGCTTGCACCCAGTTTTATAATTACCCTATTTCCACATGTGAGAGTAATATGGTAGTGCCTAATGGCTAGCAAACCATGTAGGAAGCTGGATAGGGCTTGTGGGTATCCTTTAGTACCTATTCCTGTACTTCAATCATGAAGATGGTACATGTAATAACTTGTACATACCCTGCAATATCCTATAAATCCCTTGTACTTGAGTTTTTGAAACTCTTTCAATCTTCAATTCTCCACTCGTTGTACTTGTGTGAGGGATAAAATGGCAAGACAAGCTCTCTACACGGGCTCCAAATCACCAGAGGTGGGCAAAGTTCCCCCTGGGTTGGTTGGTTGCACTCCTTTGGGATCTTTAATAGTGGAGGAGGGTCACCTCTCTATTGTCCCACTATCTCCCAAGGCATCCACCTTTTTTCTCAATGGGAATATGAACATGGTAGTGGCATGTTAATCTAATCAATCAACATGATATGCGTGAAGTAGTGCAATTCAATGACTCATTTATTGCTAGTACTTACCCTTTATAATATTTCAATCTTGGGTAAAGGAAATCAACCAATTAAGTTAAGATTATGCATCCAAATATTGTAAATGATATCCATGATAGAATGAGATTGAAATGAATGCTAAGGTTCAATGTAATAGGATCTGATTAATTATAAGAGTACTAATCTCTTATCTATTGTGATCAATTCAAAGAATTATTGACCAATAATCTCTCATCAACAAGTGAAAAAGATTAAACAAGTGGATTATTGAGATATTTCAAAGATTAAGTAAGTGGAATACCTTGATTAAGCTTGAAGAAGATGATTGATGCCAACTTCAATCCAAATATTAGAAAAGCCCTCCATAATCCACCATAAATCCATCATAAAGCTTGAAAAGCCCATAAGATCAACCCATATAAGCTCAATGAATCTGTGAAGAATCAATACCCTCAGCTTGCTTGAATACTTGAATGTTGAAGAATCAATCTTCTTGAAGAAAAGTCCCAAAAAAATCCTTCAATATGAGCCTCAACAACCTTAATACCTTGAAATCATTGCAATGCCTTCAATCTTGGAGTCCATCTTGCTTCAAAATGATGGTAGAGAGAATTTGGAGGTCGGGAAGAGCCAAAGATTAAAGAAATTTAAGCTTCTAGGTTTGTGGCTATGGTTGCCCTACTATGCTCTAGGGTTTTCAGAAAGAGAAAGAAGATCAGGGCTTAGATCTTGTAGAAACTTGTTGGAGACGTTTCCCACTAAGTGTGCCAAGGTTGTTTAACAAGCCTAGAAGAGATTAGGAGTAGGAAGAGCATAAAATATGAGCATCAAGATTAGTGAAATTTGTGCGAAAAAATGTGGGGCTATTCCTGGAGGGGTCTACTCAGCTTGGCCCACACTATGGTGCTCTTTCTAATGCCTAGGAGTTGAAGAATCATTGCCTCAAGGTTAGGCATAAAGATAATGTCACTATGGAGAGCAGGATTGTTACATATCTTGGAACCGGCCATGGAAACTTCAGCCAAAAGCTTGGAAGAGAGAGAGAAGAAGGCTCTACTAAAAAAAGTAACTAAGGTTTAAGTCTTCTCCTAGTCCAGTTAGTCCCTATTTTACCAAAAACCTCCAAAATTTGCATGAAATTTTTATGAAGACTTGCTAATTTGTCCCTCCACAGCCATATTTTTCCCAAATATCTCTAGATTTAGTCTTCTTCTAACTGTAGATGTCCTACAAGCCAGTGCTAGTCACTGTCCATGTCTTGTACCTGAAGCACTTATCTGAAATTGATTTTTTTGATGAAAAATTGGACTGAATATGAAGAAAAGAGAAGAAAAATGGATCAAAGACCAAGGCCTTTATACCATTTGTCAAGAAGTGGGCTGGAGATAGAGAAAGCAGAGAGAGAATATTGCAAAAGAGAGAGAGAAGAAAGAGTGCAGAAGAGAGAGAAAGAGGGTGATGAGGAGAGAGAAAGACTAGAAAAGGAGAGACAAAGACAAGAAGAGGTGAGAAGCCATAGAAGCTATGAGCAAGGTGATGAGGAAACAAATAGTAATGTATTATGTTTCAAAAAGATGTGAAAATTTACATGTCTCTCCCTTTTATACCTATGCCAGTGTGACATGGTATTACTATTATTTCTACGCTAAACATCTCTTCTTCTTAGCTTCTTACAATTAGTTAGATAGAGAGAAAGAGAGAATGGTTTATATATCTCTCAAGGTTAACACATGTTTTTTGCCCAATATGGAGGCTTCTGTAGCCAACAAACAAGAATGCATATGTAGAAAATGTTGTATGCAAAATGAAAGAGATCGCAAGGAAGAAGGTAATTCATTGTGTGCTCAAGCATATTGGAGGGCACAATAGTCTCGGTGGTTTCTTGCGGATCATTCATCACTTAGATTACATTTAAAAGTCAGTGAAGACATTATCTCACCATCAAAAAGCTTCAATTTCTCTTGATGAGAGCATTATTGACCATCTACAAAGGATTGAGAGAATATTGGAAGGGAACCTTGTTGATGGAGTAATAATACAAGGCGAGCTATAAAAAATCAAGGATTATATAGGTGACATTTATAAACACATCCAAAAAGTTTGGTAGCCACATGCTGGGTCTTTGGATGATCAAGAAGAGAAGCTAAAATACATTTATTAATAGTGTAGGTCATATAGAGGATAGAGAGTGTGAGTTAATTGCCCACAAGAATGAGAGCTTGGTTGCACCGAAGAAGATTGCTCTTGATGTGCAACTTACTTCTTTGAAAGTTTAACTTAATAGATTTTTGACAATGTTAATGCAAATGAATCACCACGTAGGCCCATTGCCCTATTTTTCTTGATATATGTAGTCTCGGCACGACATCCGAAATGAGTTTTTGATGAAAATGTCCATTTTGAAGCACATTGTCTAACTTTTGCAAATTGTAAAAGTATTTTAAATCCATATTAATAGTCCATTATTTCCTCTATGTCTCTCTTGATTGTTGATGTTGTAACCTAGCTTGGAAGTTCTTTTGTGTATTTGACACTTCATTATTCCTTTTAACCAATATACCTATGCAATAGCCTTCTTGAGTTTGTAACATTTACACTTTAAAGATTATGTGGCAATAAACAGTTTCATTAAATCAAACATGGTAAACACAATTTGACTAAAGTGCTTCCATTACTTAGTTTAGATGCATAAAATAGTTGAAGCTTTGAACAAGCCTTCTAAGCACTATAGAAACTTGAGTAAGGGAGTGTGTAAGTACTCTTACAAACCCAAAAGACTAGAAAAGAAGCACTCTTAGACCTTCTCTTAAGCACAAAATCTAAGCCATGAACCAAATGCACATAGAAAATAGAGATAGATATTACATCCTCACTCTCCCTCTCATAAGATCAAACATGAAACACAGAAGAGGAAAGCAAGAGTTGTGCAAGATTGAGAGAGAGAGAGAGAGAGAGAGAGAGAGAGAGAGAGAGAGAGAGAGAGAGAGAGAATCATGTGATTAGCAAAATAAAGAAGAGAGGAAGTGCAACCACCTCTTCCAACCTCCTCTCACACGAGTCTTGAAACCTCCCTTTTGTTTTGATTATATTATATTGAAGTAAAAAATACAAAATTCTTCTAAGGTTCATAGCCTTCAATGTCTTAGGCCAAGTGCATAAGCTTTCTACATGTCCGAAAGACCTTGCAATTTGCACTACATTTCAAATATATTGCATTTACCATGACAAATTGCACCAAAATAAGGCTTCATCATTCTCCCACACTAGAGAGGTGAGATCCTGGAAACCAAGCTTGGTGAAGACTCCACAACTCTTTAGCACTTCACTTCATCAAAAGGCCTCTTGGACCTCGACATCACTTCCAGACTAATTCTTCAAACTCCATGAAAACAACTTGTGAGCCTTCAAACTGCCTTTGGTCCATTGCCTTTGGTCCACAAAAGTACAACTCTCACAACAACATAGTAGAAATGACTTTGCCATCTTGAAGCTTTGTGTAAATAAGGCCCCATATAAGAATTTTGCGATTGGCACACCCTCACTAATAATAATGTCAATGAAGATCTCCTCCCATGGCCTCTTTGTCTTAGACATGAATTTGAGCTTAGACTTAACTATTATCATGATTATTTTGTGTGAAAGAGGCTAAGGATTGTGTGATTTGAACTTTAATTGTAGGGTTTTTTTGATCATTTAGTTTTTTCAATGAAGGATTGAGAGAATATATATGTCGATTGCGAATCCATCATTTTGGCTTCAACGGGCATTTAACAATTGATGGGAATGGAGAAGAGCAATGGATGCACTCTATTTATGCATACTACATCTTTTGTAGTTGATTGCAGGCCACCCTAAAATATATGATGCAATCGTGTGTTGCACATAGATCTTGCTATCATGCTATAGCATGAATCATGATACACCAAAATACATTCTTTTCATATTTCTATTCATTGTTGGTCTTTTGATGCTTTTCTTTTTGTGCTTTCTTGTGGTCACTGATTTCGTGAGGCTATCCTGATGGCGTTGTTGCATCAAATCTTTGATATTTGAGAAGCAACGGGATTCAAAAATGAGCATCTGTATCTCTTTCTTAGTCAAGATTTGAACAACAACCTCTCACAAATCTTAGGTCTTGGCTTCTTTGTATGGCATTCCAGGATCACCTCCCTCCTAGCAAACACACCAAATGAACAAGCCTTCCAAGCACTACAGAAACTTGAGTAAGGGAGGATGCAAGTACTATTGCAAACCCACAAGACTAGAAAAGAAGCACTCTTAAACTTTCTCTCACACAAAATCTAAACCATGAATCAAATGCACACAAAAAATTGAGATAGACATTACATCCTCACTCTCCCTCTCATAAGATCAAACATGAAGCACATGAGAGGAAAGCAAGAGTTGTGGAAGACTGGAGAGAGAGAGAGAGAGAGAGAGAGAGAGAATCATGCGATTAGCAAGATAAAGAAGAGAGGAAGTGCAACCACCTCTTCCAACCAACCTCCTCTCAGATGAGTCTTGAGACCTCCCTTTTTGTTTTGATTATATTATATTGAAGTACAAAATACAAAATTCTTCTAAGGTTCATAGCTCTCAATGTTTCAGGCCAAGTGCATAAGCTTTCTACATGTCCAAGAGACCTTGCAATTTGCACTACATTTCAAAACACATTGCATTTACAATGACAAAATTGCACCAAAATAAGGCTTCTGTAATGTGCTCGCCTGTTGGCTGTCCAAGCACGTTTTAGCAATCCTTCGAGAAACGAATCCTTTGAGAAATGAATCTAAGTGTCGCCACCTATTGGCTATCCAAGCACGTTTTAGCAATCCTTTGAGAAATGAATCTAAGTGTCACCGCCCGGCACTCCCATGGAATGTTCTGAGGTTTGTTGCCTAGGGTTTCTTGAGTCCGCCTCACAACAGAATGTTTGCGGCCGAACCCACTAGAATCGACCTGAAATCAAGGTTCCTAGTTGTCAAGGTCTCCTGATAGCATTCTAGCGTCGGGTTTTGGGCATCCTACTTTACATAGAGATACCCAATCTGAAGCAGATCCATACCGCACTTGGTTCAAAGAGAATGGAAAATGAGAGGGATGTGTGCTCAACCTCTCTGCCCTTGGGGCATGGTCCCATTCCGGTCCCCTAAAACGGCATGAATCGGGTTCTAACTTAACAATACCTAAAGTCAAGTGGCAATAAATCGTTGTGAGAAGCCTCCCAATTCTCTGGGACCACCCTGCCATAGGATGGACCCATCGGAGATTCCGTCCACCCGCTTCCCTTGATAGCTTTAATTTTCTAATTAGGTCCTACTACATTTATGTACGACATTTAAAATCAGCTTTATTAATTAAGCCTTTTAGGAAACATGGTTTGTTTGCATAATTTACAGCACAGACACGAAAACAAAACAAGCAGTCCTTTTGACGAACAAGCTCCTTTTCTTATCTTCAAGTTAATCTTTGTCTCTTGCCTATACAGGAGAATTATGTATCCCTTTTGTCCAACAAAAGTACATGGTCCAAATCACATGGCACCAAAATTTCCATCTTTTATCTAGAATATGATCTTCCAACATCCCATATGTTGGGCTCACGGGGATCTTCAACTCCATTCTGGACAGGCAAGGGTTGTCCAAAGCTCCACCTGACCTACAAGCGGTCTAGGAGTGAGATGCCATTTCTGTGGTTGGCATTTTCACCACTCAATCTTCAACCCGTGAATCGAGTAGTGCCCTCTCGGGGTAATCTGCAATGCAATCTTGGAGATGATCCACCCACACAAAATATCCTTCCTTAATTAATCCATTTAGGAATCATGCACAATCAAGGCAATCAATCTAATATCATCTTCCAGTGAAACATTCCTTTATTTCCCATGGCTACTTGTCATTTCTGACCCTTGCCATGATTTTTCCATCAAACACAAACGAGTTGGAATATTTATTCAAATCACAATGCAACAATCAGTTGATTGTAAAAAAAACATTTAGGGTGTTGTTCAATCAACCAACAAAACTAATTGTATTTTTTTCCCAAACAATACAAGAATAGATGCGATAGTAATTCCATCGCATATTTGCTCTCCCCCTTGGAATCAAAGAGCGATTCTATGCAAAATTTACTTAATACTTGTATGCACAATTCTTAATGTCATTCTTTTTACGATTATGCTATTCATAACCCCTAACCGATTGCTGTGCAATTAACTTCCCTTGATACATACATTTTGCAAACTCCATCTTTCCAATATGTGAGAAGAGTCTTATCCCTTCCCATGACCTATTCTCATCCATCATAGTATGGAGCCTAATGTATCTCATGTGAGAATAAAAGCAAGCATCTATCAATTTAGAAATACATTACTTACGACTGGAACCGTAGTTGGATTGACAGTGACGCCTTCGCTCGAGGCTTCGTTGCTAGTTGTAGGATTGCCATCTACACGCGACATTCTTCGCTTAGAGGCCATCGTCTGCAAATAAACTCAAGAGATTAAGAAGGGGGAATAGATTCGAGATGGGAGAGCATAAGAGAAGATGGCTAAGTCGAGGATCGAGATAGAGGGAATTAAGCTATCTCTCTCCCTTGCAGCCTCTCGAGGTAGCTCTTCTCTCTCTCTCTCTCCCTCTTTCTCTCTCTCAAGCTGTCTCACACAATCTCTTGGAGGGGTATCATTCTCTCTACCTCTCTCTCACAGCCTCTCAGGGTCTCCTTATGCTCTCTTATTTATAATGAATTAGAGAGGAGGGGATAAGGCTAAGAACAAGAGTTCTTCGTGGAGGGACTCTTGGAAAACTCAGTGATCTGATGCTTAACTCATAAATCTAATGGTTGCATTGGCTCCAAAAGGGAGGTAAAACCCCAAGACACTTGATTATAAAACTCTCAGTTCACTCCTTCTTCTTTTCTCTGTTCGAGTGTTGTATACTGCATGTAGACTGCAATCGCAGCGCGCGCGATTTCGCCAGTCACTCTCTTTATCTTTTTTCTTTTTATAAAATCTCCAAAACTAACTAAAACATTAATTGTCTTTTGTTTTAAATGGCATCCAGTTCTACCTTTTTAGGATAATATCTAAAATATACTAGTTTTTTGCCCAAAAATCTAATATTTTTAGGCCATCTATACTATACATATTAATACTAGTGATTAATATGGCTCATAAGTCTCGTTCACGTTGTAACTTCCGTGAAGGGTGACTATGGTCCTTATTAATCCGAGAAAAATATCGCATTTATGACTCTTGATTTTTTTTAATAAAATATTTTTAATTAAATAAAAAATATTAGTTACTAATGTTAGTTATTTTTTACCTTAGTTAGTGATCTTACTAACTTAATAATTGACTAACTTTCGAACTAACCAACTAACTTTTATTGCATGGAAATATTACAGCTTCATTGGAGCCCCAAGAGAGACACCAAGGAAAAGGGTTTTCTATTTCAAGAAAATCTATCTTGTAACATCAACAAGCTTTTGTTTCATTCTTTAGAGAACCACGACAAGGGAAAAAAAACCACTAGCAAGAAATCTTCATGCAGCATCATAGAAACAAACTCCCACGGTTTTATCTTCAATAAAATTGATCATTCTATTCATATTCTTCATAGAATTCATCAACCAACAAAGACCACACAAGAGAAACACCACTTTGAATGGAAAAATATCACATATGATTCATCTTCATAGTTTTCTCTCACAATCCTTCATGGAAAGATACATTGTTTGGCATAAAATTGGCTATCTATGACTCTGTCTTTCTCTCTCAATCAATAGTACATTATCTCCCCACCACAATACTCTATAATCACTCATAATAATCCTTCTTTGGTCATGCCCCTTCTAAAAGGTGTGTTTGATATGAAAGGTCACCAGAGCCACTACAGTGATTCTTCATAGCTCATCACTATCACTTCACTCAAAGTCTTCTCTTGAGTCTTTAGTAGCTACTTCTTCCACTTCCTTGAGCTCTTTTGAACTTATATTCACATCTTTCCAAGACTAGAAAACTTTTCCAAAATCACACATACATTACACATAACAATTACAGAGGCATACAAAACAGAACAGAATAGAAACAGAGCAAGAACAGAGGCTCTACAAAAACTCAACAAAGGGTTACAGAAGGTCAACAGAAAACATTAAAACCATAGAATTCATACTAAAACCATTCCAAACTAGCAAAAACCATTCAATGAGCTTTCAAACATTCTCAACTTCCATCAATCATTAATCCATGCTTCATACAGAAGAAAAACAAAGCAAAACAGAAGCTAAACAGAACCAATCAGAACCTCAATCGAACATATTAGAACATCACATAGCCTCATATCTAAAAAAACAAAAATCAACCAAAAAATCTAGTCAATTTAGCATTCAACATATTCCTGCACTTAATAAAGAAGCGTCCTTGCCGTGACCTAAGAAAAAGGGAATACAAGTTCATTAAAAAACTCAACCCGATCTTCTTCAATATCAAGCTAGATCTTCATCATCTGGAATCAACAGATCACCTCGTAGATACATATAAGACATGAGCATTGTATCCAAATTCACAGAGTCTTCAAAGACCATGCGGACTACTTCCATCAGCAAATTAGAAGACCAAGCTCCACTCCAACCATCCTTTCTGAAATTGTTCAAATGAAGACCATAAGTCCCCTAGACTGAAGCCTTTCCACTTTGGCTTGGAACAAAGGATATAACGTGGCCTGTCATTGGAGAACTGCCAAGTTCGCAGGGGATAAAGTAGAAATTGGTTGCCCAGGACTTTGTGTAGTAGACCGAGACGACTGAGCCAACTAATCTTTAAGTTGTTGGATCTTAGCATAGCTATGGTGGATTTAAACCTATCCCGCTCCTTCTATAACCTATCTCTTGACCCTCCTTCTATAACCTATCCCGCTCCTTTGCTATATTGACAACTTGAGACCTAGCTTCTGCCAACTGAGCTTTCAACATAGAGATTTCATTTGTCTGGGTATCCATGAGCTTAGTCTACTGCTCCATTTGCATAGAAAGGTCAGAAAATTTCTCCTGAGCAGAGGTTAACTCAATATTAGCCTTATTCAGCTCCTCCTTAGATTGTTGAACTTCTTCATAAAATGAAGAATAAATATGTTGTATAATGGCAATAACTGAAAGTTTAATGGAACTCTAGATATCCTTGCACAGAAAGGAATGGCATCCCCCATGACCAGGCGGTGCACTAATGCAATTATGACCACAAAAATAATCCAAAAAACTTTCCAATTTGTCAAAGAAATTTTCATCTATTTTTTGGTTTTTTAAGGGAATTTGTATGATTTTTTATTAATTTTTGTTGGTGTTTTTAAGGGTTTTCGCGAGTTTTATCGAGTTTTTGGAATAAAAAAGGAGGTACTCGAGTCTACATGTGTACAGACAGGCATGCACCACAGCACGGATAAGATGGAACGTGCATCCTCGCGTGTGAACACTCACGAACTACTCCTAGACACGGCACGATGACTCCCGCGAGGAGCGCACACAAACACCCGCAAGCGGTATGGTGGGAAGAGGTGGTGTGGGGTGACTTGTTTTGATGCGGAAATGGAGGTGTTGTTGACGGCGGGGGTGTCTGCGGGAACAGAGGGGTCCGCAGGAATAGGGGCTAATAGGGGGAAAGTGGGGAATGGTGGCGGGGTTCTGCGGCACAACGGGGGGCTAAGGGAGGATGGTGAGGGAAGGGGTTTATGGGGCGGGAAGGGGGGCTTAGGTATGGGTGGGTGGGTTTGGGGGGGGGGGGGGGGGGGGGGGGGGACAGGGGGAGGGAGGCTAAGTAGGGGGGGTGGGTTAAGGGAAGGGTGCGGGGATTGGGGGGGTGGGCAGGGCGGGTGGGATTGGGAGGTGGGGTGGTTGGGCGGAGAACTGCGGGGCAACGTGGAGCGGCGGGAGTACGCAAGAGCAAGCGGCAGCGTGGAGCAGCTTAAGGCAACATTGAGCAGGCAGCCATGAAGCAGGGGTGGACGGAAGAAGAAAAAGAAGAAGAAGAAGAAGAGAAAGAGAGGAGGGGAGGAGATGGAGGGAGGAAGGGAGGGAAGGAGGATGAAGGGAGAAGAAGGAGGGAGAGAAGGTGGGGGAGGAGGGGGAGATGGTGCTGGAGAGAGAGAGAGAGAGAGAGAGAGAGAGAGAGAGAGAGAGAGAGAGAGAAGAAGAAGAAGAAGAAGAAGAAGAGAGAGAGAGGGGGGAGGTGAGAGAAAGAGGGAAGGAGCAGGGAAGGGGTGTCAGGAAGAGAGAGAGAGAGAGAAAGAGAGAAGGAGAGAATAAAGAAGAAGAGGGAGGAGAGAGAGGAGGGAAGGGGTGGTTACGAATGGGAGAGGGGGGATTTTTTTTTTAGGTTTTTCATTTTTTAATTTTTTTGTGGTGGCCTTGTGTGTGTTTTATTATTATTATTATTATTTAGTTAAATTTAAAAAAAAGAAACCCCTCGCATCCCTCACACAAAGGCGGGCATGGGGGTTTAAAAAAATTTGCAGTGCCAGGATCAAAATGGTGGGTGGGGTGGACACACGAATGAAGGACGACCTGACACACGTCCAAACCCGAAAACACGAATGGCACGTGCGGAAGACAAAAATTGAGGCACACAAAATGCACAAAAATTAATACCAAAAGATGTGTCCGCCAGAATGAAGTGCAAGAAAAAGGAAAAGTGGGCAGAATGATGTGTCAAACCAGCCAAACACTTCAAAATGTGTTTTGGATTGGGATAGGACCCATTCACATGAAGAAACTCACAAAAAAAGTAGCCGAAATGAGGTGGAAACATTAATAGGAAATGATCCGGCGGTCAAATTGATATGAAATAAAAACAAAAAATGTCCAAAGGGAGAGGCCAAATAGGATGGAAAATATCGAATGTAGTTTCGGGGATGGAAAGGCGTGTTTGCATGGAAAAAGCAAGAAAAACGCACCCGCAATTGGACGCGGAAAGTAATTGTGGAAGATTCGTGCATCAGAACAGAAGACAATAAAAAGGAAAAACATCAAGACAAGTATGGATGATAGGAGGATTAAGTCAGAATGCATTTGCGGGGTCATGAGGCGGCATTCGAATGGAAAAAATGATAAAAGGGGGCCCAAAAACACATATAAAAATAAATCATGAAAAATCCAAAAGTTGGAATAGGGCAGAGTAAAAAGGAATAATGGGAAGGAAGGTGGGTCAGACAGAGCTATTAAATCAAAAGAAAGTTTTGAGGAGAATAGGGTAGGTTCGCATGAAAAAATGATGAAAAGAAACATAAAAGACACGAAAACCCGCAAAAATTAATAGCTGACAAATCATACCTCGAAATAATTAGCTATAAAAAAGACAAATGTCAAGTGGAAGGTATAGGGTAGGGTTGTCATATCCATGAGCTATTTCGAAGCAAAAAGCATGTGTTCTAATGGTGAAAACATCAAGGTGACGTAAAATTCTTCAAATTTGAATAACTTTGGAATCATTGATGGGAATAGGGGGCTGTAAAAAGAAAAAGTGTACCATTCGAAGGGATGAACAAGGCTATAAGGTTGGATAGGGGTTTTGGTGAATGTAGGATACATGCACATGGAAACTCATCAAATCAAGGGATAACGAGAAATAGGGGAGGAACGTCCGCAGGAGTGGGGTGAGAGAGAACAGGTGGGTGGGGAAGGGACCCCATCAGGGTAAAATCTAGCCATGTCATACATGCATGATCAGAATCGGGATATGCATGAGTGCATGCCTTGTAGATGCACAAGGACATGTCCCCACACTTAAGACTTTAACGAGGAGGGTGAACCGAGCAACAAGGACCTAAGACTTGACATTTGACTAGATGGAAACGTCCCCACACTTAAAACATGATCATCACTTGAAAATAGAAAAAAGAATAGGGTTAGAAACACTTGGCTTGATTGTGTAGATAATCGATGTTGATTGTTGATGGCACGCGCGGTATCCCAGTCATCTGCAGAAGGTACCAAAGCATCTTTACAACACACATCCAACATGGCAGGGACCATGTAGCAGCACCCACAGGGAGATAGCTCTATCGGTGAAATCCGTCGATGATGATAAATGGTTTAACATTCAACTCACTATCGCTCATGGAGGAGGATGAAAGAACAATCGCTCGCCCCAACTCCCACATTGCTCAATGAATAATCATTGGAACCCATAACTCACACCCGATTTAGAATAGAACAAGGAGGAAATGATTCAGAGGGAGTATGCCAATTTTCACAGTTAATGGTGCAAGAGTGTGTTCCAACCCGTCTGACATAGGTGCAAGAAGGCATGCAAGGGAGCCTAATAGTACAGTGCACAGAACAGAGTGACATGTCCTGTGTTGATGGCAAAAACCCATCCCGTGTGTATATAGGAAAACGGGAACATACTCGAATCCAAGTGTCCTAACATCCCTCAATCCTCACCTCTCGATAATTGATTGAGGAAACACCATTCACACTCAACTCCCCTCTTTCTCACGCTCTGTTGATAAAGACAGGAGGGCAGCCCATTCCTGAAACCCATTGATATAATCCTCACAATCACTTGTGCAGAGGGTATACCTTATGTGCAATTGATGGTGCAATTGTGCATCCCACTAGGTGCCGGCATAAGGTGAAAGAAAGAAGGCCATGGAGCCTTATAGTACATGCACATGAACGATTTTATGCA